>NC_092633.1:52203367-52503367 GCF_039555335.1 Amphiura filiformis | reverse complement strand
GCAGATTCAAACCCTGGCGGTGGTTCTCGCATTTCACAATGCGCCACCAGCGGTTGCTCTTGGCAATCAAATTTTTGACTCCAGAGTCGACATCGCCGTTCTAGCTGCTATTGAATTTTCATGCGAGTGTGATAATAAATATGTTGAAAACAGCTCCACAAAGGATTCCTTGTAATCAATAGATAGAAAATGGATCTACTATAATTGTTGTTTTAGTGTGCGTGTGCATTCGCATGTAATATCATTATAATGACATTTAAACCCACAATAATGCATGTTCCTGTATTGTGTTCGTATTGCGCGGTCTTAAGATGTCGACCTTTTCCCATGATGCACTGCATATTTTGGTCTCGACCCAGCGACCGCTGGAGGCGCATCGTATTGTGAAACGCGAGAATTGTATTGTTGTAACCAGGGAGCTGGTCGTGGTTGCGATGACTCCATTTGAAATCTGCACCCCTTGTGTGGGAGATTAAGACCATGATTTCCATAGGGGGTGTATGGATTTCAACTGGAATAGCCCAATGGTGGACCAGCACAGTTAATGAGAAATTGTAGAAGCCTATCTATCATATGGTGTCACGCATCACCGAACAGAAATTCATGGTAATATTTTTTTCTCTCTCTGTTCTTGTAAACAGGATTGGATATACAAACAAATTTGCAACACTACATCTCCCCTTCATCCATTGCTCCCCCCTCTGCTGGAAGTCTTTGTCAATTCGGTAGTAGTACCAACACAAGTAGGGGCAAGACAGTTTAGGAACAGTCCATTGACAGAGAGGGAGATATTGTCTGTTTTTAAATCTTCAAGCGTTTCTCTGGTAAGAACCTCAGTATCTGAGGCAGTGATGGAGGTGGATGGTACAGAGAGGACATCGGGGCTCACTGCACAGCTGTTGATGTTGTATTATGTGTTGCTATATGAAGATTGTCTGTTGAACAACATGAAACATTTAGGTAAGAGGTAGTCCAAGTTTTGAAATATTTTTTTAAGATATCAAGAGCTATCTCAAGACTTGTTTGTTCTCATTTTAATCCATTTTCATGCTGATTCCAAATATAGTCAATAAAATATACAATTCTGGAATTTCTGAATTTTTAAAGAAAATTTGGAACTTGTCGTCTGCAGTCGACACCTGTGTGGAGAGAGTAAAACGCTATGCAAGAAAAGACTTCAGTGAAATGCTTTATCATCATAATTGTAAAAATTATTTTAAAAATGATGATTATTATTTGTTTTTTGCAGTGTTGAACAATGAACAACCCCATTCCTACTCCAGTAAACTCATGCCACAGATACCCATCAAGTACTTACTTCACCAATGCCAAAACAACAACACAACTTCACCGCCTATATCCAGCTTTGCTACTACGGCTTTTGCCACACACTATCCACATCTGTGTCTCGTGGAAGAATGGCTTGGGGAAGAGATGGAGGAAGAGGAAAGTGGTGGGAGACAAGGGGTGATGGTTATGGAGAGATGCAAAGTGTCATGCACCCCAGAAAAACTGAAATCCAGTAAGTATTTTAACCCCGTGAGAACTACCTGCCTATTGGTCAAAAGAAGTTTTCATTATCAATTGGACCAATCAGCAACATTGTCAGAATAATTTCACCGCGCAAAAAAAATGGGGTGAATTATTTGCAAAGCTCCATTGTGATTGGTGATTAAAGTGAGGATATCACGTAACTGACCAATTAGAGGCAACGTTAGATAGGCAGGTAGTGCTCAGGGGGTTTATCTATACTTTGTTCACCCTATGTGTGGCAAGAATCATAACATTGTTGATTGATATATTGAATGTCATGCATGCATTTGGGCACAGCACCCGTGCTCTTTGTGTAATATGTGACTGGTGTGCGATGAACGTGAATTCACGCGAGTGTAAGTTGGGATGTTATTGATGCGTGAAGTAACAAAAACCAAACAATGTTTGCCACTTGTAGGGTAAACAAAGTATAGATATAGTTCATCACAGTTCAAGTATATGGTTATAAAGGATAGGTGGTGATTTCAGAAAAGCTTTCTCTAAATATTAATGGATATATTCTTGGTTTCCACTATTTCTCGCATGTTTCCATGATTTATATTGTTTTGATCCCTTTTAAATGAGGGTGCAGCAAAAGGCCTCTTTGTTTGTTTTAGAGAAGATTTTAGTCAGATAATGGTATAAGGAATGAGAGGCAAAATAGTTGTAGATTTGCATAGATTTGTGACTCACTGAATCTTGACTTCAAAGCTTGATCATGACCTGAAATTAACCAACTTAAGGTTGGTCTTATTATTGAAACTTTTGGGCCTCATAACTACTGAATTGTTTGTCTAAAGTATATAAAAGTATACATATTTTGAATGGCAAAGACTTGTTATATAAATTCATCTGTAAGGTCAAATTTGGGCCAAAATGCTCATTTTGGTCCCAAATCCCCCCAAAACAGATTTTTGGCCCACTTCTTTTTGGTTCAACGTAACAAAAAAATTATTGGGCCAAAATTCTTTGTTATTAATTTTTAAAAACTAGATAAAAATTTCTAGGAACTTTTGACCAACTTCACCAAAAATATTTGAAATTTGGGCAAAAATCAGGCTTTTTTATGATTTTTTGACAATTGAGCATTTTTTGAACATTTTTGTTGCAAATTTCTTAAAGTCTACTGGGTACGATTTATAGCTCACCTTACATATCTGCCAGAGCCTTAGCTTCTTCACAAGTGCAATTTATAGCTCACCTGACAGCCTGCCTTAACATTTCAAGGAGTGCAATTTGTAGCACACCTGGTAATTTCAAAACTCAAACCCTGAAATTAGTTGACCATATGTTTAGGTCCCTGAAGTGAGCATACTGCATGTTGCCTTAATTTACTTGCCAAACTGTACATTGGATATAAATTTTATTTTCATCATGTTTTTTTGGACAATAGATACTACATAATGAATGTGCTCTTAAGTTTTGTGTCACGTTATTTGCCTATTTATGAATATTAATAAGCATATTGTATAATATTTGTATTTACAAGCCTTTGTTATTTACACACCTTTGTGTGGGGGCCACCTTAATTATGAAACGCATAATTCTAATTAAAAAAACTTTATAAAAGCATTTTTGTTACCCATTGTTGAGTCTGATTAGCCCACAGAACTTTCATATAACAAACACAGATCGTTTGAACATACCATGGGAGTGCCAGTGTTGTAAATGAAAACCAAAATCACAAGAATTTCCAATAGGTCAAAGTTTATTCCCACCATCCTCTATGGGAGGAATGAGTTAACCCTAACCGTACCGAGTACTACAAAATACTACTTGATATCTGCTCTGTTCATGCGTGCATCCCACGTGGTGTGATGATGCAATCGCCCCAAGTGATATATAGGCACAGTTTCGCTGGCCAGCGAAGCCCAAGACCCGTGGCAAAGTGTAGCGGACCATCTGTTTGGCATGTGAAGGGTCTCGGGTTCGAAACCCACCCAGAGCAAACAACTTCTTTCTTTCTTTTCTCTTTTTATTCCTTCCTTCTTTCCCTTCCCGTTGCCAAAAAGCCCCTGGCAGGTTAGGGTTAATATATGTCCCATTTCGCATCCAAGATTTTTACCCACAATGCACTCTTGTGAATTATAGAATTAGCTTATTACCTTATAGTTATCACAGAATGAATTATGAAATGATCATCATCAATATTTGTTGTTGTCTAGGTTTACAAGAAGTGACACACAACCCAAGTCGAGCCATACTCCTGCTTGAAGCCCTCAATCACAGACAACCACACCATCTTATGGAGTATGCTGATGTGGTGGTGACTAGTCTCTGTGGATTACTGCAAGATGACATACCAAGAAAAGTCAAAGAAATGGTGGTGCAACTGTGGAGAAGACTAAACACCATTATGCCAAGAAAGTAAGATTATTGTCAAGTAATATATTGATTTTAGCATACATTCTTAGGTACTACAAATGTTGGATGTTAAAAAAATACATTGTTAAGGCTTCACTGCAAATATACATACTGTAAAAGTAGAAATTTTCGCGAGGTTTTTATTTTCGCGAATTTCGCGAGTGGACATAAAATCACGAAAATAAAAACTCGCGAAAATAACCTTTTGCATTAGGTTGCTATTGTATCAATTTCAAAACCGTGAAATTTAATTCTCGCGCAATTGACAAAATCTTCAAAATCGCGAAAATATCTTCTCGCGAAAATATTGACTTTTACAGTAGCTAATGTTGCAGGGTGTGGGAAAGAAATGATGGTGTTCAAGTCTCTTGCTAAGTAGTGTAGCCAGCAGGAGGGTAGAGTGCCTTACTGACAAAAAATGAAAGAGAAACGTTCCCCTCTGACAAAAAAATGAAGAAAAAAAATCGGGAAGAAAGGAAAAGGAGCAAGGAGCCTGTTTTTCACCAAAATTATTTCCCCAATCAAGGGCCAAAATAGTGAAAACTACCAAATTTTATATGCCCTGGTCTTGCTCAATCATGATGGGCATGCTTTTAAGCATAAGCCTTTAACTTGCATACAATACTTCGGACCATGGAGCCATTTGTCAACACAGTGTGATTTCTGGATATGAAGGACTTAGGATACAGGTTGTTGAGAATCTTGTGAACAAGATAATGAAATTAATGTGTTGGGCAATGGGCAATGTATATTTTGGTACATGGCCTTGAAGTAGGACTCAGCCAATTTTAATTCATTCATTACCTAACACTGTTAATAGTATCTACTTACTATATTCTCATTCAGGTTACGTGTGAACACAGTGAATGCACTGACCATAACCAAACCTGTTGCACCATACACAGAAGAAGACATCACATTGGATCCACTCATTGTACTAAGATGTGATACAAGAGTGTTTAGGTAAGCATTATGCACTCATTGAACTCAGATTTTGATACTATATTGTTTAGGTAAGCACATTGAAAATTTCATATATGAATAAATGTCAGACAGTCTCATATGTTGTATGTGATTAACCCCATGAGTACTACCAGTTGATTATCGGCCTCTAAGAACTATTTTGATTGGTTACAAAGATGGCTGTGTCATGTATTGAGCCAATCAGAGATTTGGTAAGAATTGTCCATGCTGAAGGGATTTTAGCTTACAATAATATTGCTAAGAGTTTTAAAAGCTCTATTTTGATTGGTTACTCAGATGATTATATCACACAATTAACCAATCACAAATTTGCTTAATTTCCACCCAGGTGTCCACCTGTTCTTGATATAGTACTGAAAATTTTGCTGGCATACATGGCGGCATCAAGGGCCTACCTGTCAGCATACCTACAACGAACACCAAACATCAGCCGACGTAACACAGAAACCACAACGAATCCATTGCCTAGTGATCAGGAGAGGGAGGAGCTGAAGGGCGCCCTCGTGGCTACTCAGGAAAGTGCAGCAATTCAGATATTACTGGAAATTTGTTTACCATTTACCAGTGAAAAGGTAGGTTTAGAATTGTTTTTTGTCCATTGATGTTGCTTCTTGCAGGTTTGCTGCAAATCACACTCGTCATGTCAACCCCCGGGAGGGGGGTTTTTGGTGGGTATGTTCCCCCAGAATTTTAAGGTGGTGGGTATTTGGGAGCTGACAGCGTACCAGTAAAAGGGGGTCTTTGGGAGCTGCAAACCAGGCTGCGAACAAGTAAAATGGGGACTTTTGGACCTGCGAACAATCAAAATCAAGGGTCTTTCTTGGCTTTTTGGTTGAAAATCGCCTGAAAACCCCAGAAATATGAGAAATGAGCAATTTTGGGGTCTTTTAGAGCTGAAATTATCAAAATCAAGGGTCTTTAGGGGAAATCTTTCAGAGCTGCGAAATCCAAAAAGGGGGGGTCTTTCCAGAGGAGCATACCCGGGTACCCATATGGGCATTTTTGTTAAGTGCCCCCGGTCAACCCGCAACCTGCATTCTAGTCACTCTTATTTTTTAATATTTTTTATGTCAAGGCTAATCAAGGCATGAACAACAGAAATCTAATTAGGTAACAATGATAAGTTGGCACCAAGAAAGCTCTGCATGCTAACCATATAGGCTGCAACAAACAAGGTCCAACTTTTTGAGATATTTTTTCAAATATCAAGAGCTATTTCAAGAACCACTGAACCAATATCAGGCTTGTTTGCACTCATTTTAATGCATTTTTCATACAGATTCTATATCTATAGTCATGGAAATTTACAATTCTGAAATGTTTGAATTTTAAATTGTTTAATAACTAGTCATCTGCAGTCAACACCTGCGTGGAGAAAGTGAATCTCTCATTTGAAGCTCTACAAATTCTGATTTGAAGCTACATGTGCTGGTAGGGCATTCCATTATCCTGCAGAGTATGGGAGAAATTATCTTTTGTGGGAAACAAAGCTTTATCTTGGACTTTTCAAGGCAAGGTCATGTGATCTGATGGCAGTGCCTTAGCCAAGGGTCAACTGTATGAACCTCTGGTGTGTGATTTGAATTGCAGACTTCAATAATTTCTTTAACCCCTTGGACACTACTGGTCATCTAACAGCATTTCTGATTGGTTGATAACTTGAAATGCTCATTTCAATTGCCAATTATGACTAGGCTTTAAACTATTTATGGTCAATGTTGAATTTGCATATGATCTTATTAATACCCTCCTTAATTGGTTCAAAATTGGAAACAATATACATTTTAGCCAATCGGCAGGTAGTTCTCATGGGGTTAATTTGCATACATTTTTATTTGCAGACAACCGAGAGTAAATTGAGTGTGATACGAGAGGTACAGTGCCAAGTATGCTCCCTACTGCATCAGATGTTCATAGCTGATCCCTATCTAGCCAAGCTTGTACATTTTCATGTAAGTTGGTAATATTTGTTATGCTTAAAGCGCCAGGTAAAAATCTGGAAAATATCAATTTTAGACTGTGCTTGGAAACATGATAACAGATGATGAAGTGTTTGAATACTAAAGTACATTTTGTGGTCACCTAATTAATCAGTATAAAGGCCATGAAAGGACAGGCAATGGGTTCTTATTTCAAAACACTGAGAAATGTAAAATTAACTGGGTCAGGAGTTATCATGGTTATTTACAAAGTTTTCTAGAATAATTGAAGTTGTACTGTACAAATGTCATGATTATTATGCCATGTAGGCCTATTGATGTAAATTGTGTGTAAATTTATAATATTGTAAAAGAAAACTGGAGATGAGGGCAAATCAAAAATCATGAGCTAAATACTACACACAGAAATGATTGGGAGGGTGAGTTAGCGCAGCGGTAATTCCCTCGCTTTGCACCACTGAGGTCCCGGGTTCAAGCCCGGCGCGCCCAAGGACTCATGTGCACTTGGTTTATCCCGATTCCATGCTCGCTCTCGCAGGTTTTCTCCGGGATCTCCGGTTTCCTCCTGTATCGCAAAAATCGGTGATTAGTTGTTTGGTTATCAAAACTTCCTTCACCCAATGGAATTTGGGGAGCTGTACAGATAATTGGTGGATGTTACAATCTAAATGCGGATAGGTGTGCGCCGGTCGGCAGCAACCTAGTTGATGCGATCTGATTGTGATGATTCACCATTGCAGCGAAATTACAGCGCTTTGAGTCCTCTAAGATCTGGCGAAAGGCGCTTTATAAATCCAAAATTTATTTATTTATTATAATTTATTTATGATGTAGCCAGTGTCAAGGGTTACCAACTTTGTGGTGAATCAGCTAGTCATTGTAACTACATAAACCAGACCCACATTCCATTTGGGGTGCACAACGATCTGGCGCTTTAAGATTATTTTCTCAGAATGCTGTGGTTTTATTTCAACTGGATTAGTTTGTATGTGGACAACCTCATATCTTTCTCATTACCCTAGTCTAATTGAATGCCCGAGGTATGTTTTGTTGAAGAGTGTGAACAGAAATTGAGTAAAAAGTCAAAAGCATCGTAAGAAGTGGTAGCCACTAGCATGTACTATCCTATGGGCCATTGTTATAAAAAAATGTTGCTTCCATATCAAAACCGCTGAAGTGATACAACCCAACATTTGTTTTAATGGCAGGCCTCAATATAAGATAGAAATGGAATATATGAAATATCTGACCACTCACCGTTCACAATTATCATCTTTGTCTCTCTTGGCTGGATTCATTTTTTATGCCTCCACCGGAGATACCCTGTTTCCTTGTTTTCTGTCCATCATTCCATCAGAGGTTGCGAGTGCAATTTCTCGGAACTGGTAAGGCGTATAGTGATATTTGGTGGAGGATTGGCAACTGGCGATCTTCAAATTCCAGTAGGTTTTCATCACATAATATGCTAATATGGTAACTCATTTGCATAAATTCCATTTTGTCCAATTTCTCAGAACTGGTAAGGCATATAGTGATGTGACTTGGTGGATGGGTGGCAATTGGCGATCTTCAAATTCCAGTAGGTTTTCGTCGCAAAATATGTTAATTTGGGAGCCATTTGCGTAAATTTATTTGTACTTTTATTTATTTTTTAATTGGAATTTTTGTCTGTTTCAGGGTTATTCCAGCGAGTTGTTACCAGTTGCAGTAGCTGGTATACCATCAATGCATATTTGTCTTGATTTCATACCCGAGTTATTGAGTCAACCACAACAGGACAAACAGGTTGGTGAGAATTAAACAATAACCATTATAATATTTTGATTTGCACAAAATCGCACTCTCAGCGCATGTCGCAATATTGAAAGTCAAGGTGGTGTAGGATGGTGGCCATCTTGGATATGCGAGTATTAAAGTTTGTTTGGCGTATAATTGGCGAAAATGATTAATTTTTTATTACTGCGCTTGCAATAAATTCTCAACTTAAGCTTGTCATTTCTATTTCTATCTATACATGACCATGATTAAGGACAAGGGGGGTTTATGAATTTCAACTGGAATTTTATAGCCCAATTGTGATTTCCATAGCCAACATTCCTATGTACTATCTACTCCCAAAGTCCCAGGACCAAAGTAGAGAGTTACCAGACTAAAAAAAAGAATGCTTTGTTTTTGTTCCACAGATCTTTGCAATAGAGCTTGTATCCCATCTTTGCCTTCAATATGCACTACCCAAATCATTAAGTGTTGCCAGATTGACTGTTAATGTCATGTCTACTCTACTCGCTGGTAAGTTGACTTGCAGGGGTCCATTTTAAAAGGAATTCTTGCATAACAAGGGTTGACAGTCAGAAGGCCTTAACTCACAAAGGATTCCTTTGTGAGTTGAGGCCTTCTGTTTGTCAACCCTCGATAAATACCTTTCGACTAATTAATGGATTATCTTGCTTAACATGCTCTAACATCCTCTAAAATAAAAGGAGAACGATGCATTTATTTCATCTGTATCTTATGACTAGTCGATTGATCAAGTTTATTTTGTGTGCCAGGAGGGGAATTACAAACTATATCCGAAGGGCTTATGGTCCATTGCTCCACTGTCTTTTTGTGGCGGTTCCCATATTTTTCTGATTGCGTGGTTGAGCTGTGCCTGAAAACCTGAGGAGTAACGACACAGGGCACTAGCTCGACTGCCTTGATATAAATCACCCAATTATGTGTACAATACTGTGTTTTCTCATTTCAGTTCTACCCGAAGAAAAGTTGAGCCAGTTCTTCTTGCCAACATTACCAGCTTTGATACGTATATGTCAAGCTTTCCCGCCCATGTATGAAGATGTGACTTCATTACTCATACAAATAGGTAGAATGGTGAGCTCACAGATGGCTGCGAATGATATGAGTACAACACATACAGGTATGTCTGCATGTGGCAAGTATTTTAACCAATTCCAGTAAAGATTCCTTGAAATTTGATGCAAAATTCATTACAATTCAGTACTTGCTCGAATGTAAGTTTATACGTGCTGGTGATAAACAGTTTAAACTGACTTTCAGCACCAAAATTCACTAACCTTGAATTCAGAAGAAGTCCTAAGATGTTGTGATGGACTTGCCCTTTTGTTTGGTCAAATGAGGGCGTTGTATAAGGTTGGCAATTCCAGTCCTTGATTGCGATTTAGTTCTGGCGATTTCTTCTTGATCTGGATGGGCTACCGCACTAAACGGGGGTACTCTCTATCATCCTTGGCTAATACCTTTGTGGATTCCCAGTCAATATTGTGGCGAGAGTCTGTTTTATGCTCTGCAACCTTATACAACGCCCTCATTGGACCAAAAGTCGCCAATGGTCAACAAAAGGGCAAGCCCATCACAACATCTTAGGACTTCTTCTGATGAAGATGTGTGTCACACATCGAAAATTCAAGGTTAGTAAATTTTGGTGCTGAAAGTCAGTTTAAACTTTTAGAAAAAGTCTTACTTGAATAAACTGTCGAAGTTGGAGCATATATCCAAGATATCCATTTTTAAAGTATTCATTTTCCAAAAAACATAATTTTTCACAAAATTGAAAGAATCCATGGTGATCTGCAATACAATCCATGCAGAAAAAGGTATAGAAAATAGACCATACAATGTAGGGCTTAAATTCAACTCATAATTTAATTTTAAAAACCTGCAAATTTGACCTTTTTTGGGAAAATGTGCGCATTTTGGGAATATTATGGATAAATCGTAATCATGAATTTTCTATAACTGGTGCATGAAATTTGCACTCACAAATCGTGCATTTTCCGGTGCTTAGGTTAAAGTGTGTGATTTGATATGGTTATTTCAGTTGATATCCACACTACCCCTGTGGAAGAGTTTGGAAATATCTTCTACAGAGGGAGTATGTATTTCAAATGGAATTGGCTGGGGGTAATTGTTTTGAAACCCTTACAATATCTTCCACAACTGGAGTATTTCAAATGGAAGTTACCCAATTGTGTATTCTATTTGAAACCCATACTCCCTCTGTGAAAGACTTTCGCTAAGTCTTCCATAGGTTTAAAATGGATTGCGCATTTCACAAGATGTCTACAAAAAGTAATAAATTATGCATTTTAATAATCTTAGAGTTGTTGTAACTTAAGTTGAATGTGTGTATTTTGTTAGAATTTTTCTTTGAGAGCAGCCCATGTAATGGCTATTCCATTTAAAACCCACACTACCCCTGTGGAAGATTTAGCTACAATCTGCCATAGAGGGAATATGAGTTTCGAATAGAATATACAATTGTGTAACTTCCATTTGGAATACTCAGGTGTGGATGATATAGGTAAAGCTAAATATAGGAGGTGAGTTTCAAAATGATTATCCCTGACCAATTCCCCCTATGGAAGATATTTCCAAAATCTTCCACATATTATACAGGGGGAGTGTGGATTTCAACTGGATTTTATAACAAGCCATGTTAATTTTACTTTTTGTTTTGTTTTGCAGAAACCAGTTTCTCCCATGACTATCTCAGCTTAAAGGAAAACGCCAAGCTGCAAATAGCTCAGAAGAATAGGGATAGAGAACTGCGGTCTGCCGTCGCCAAAACATTCCATGACATTGTACAGTTGGCTGTTGTGAACAAGAAAGTCTTCTAGACCTAAACTAAAAGTTATATCGTCAAGGATTTCTTGGTCTATTTTTCATTATGCCTACTCAAAATGAGCCTATTGTCAATATACAGCTTGATTCTGTATGCTGTATGATCCCTGTTTTGATAGTATAGGCTAGTTCTGTGAAGGCTTACATGATGTGAATACGGATTTCTCAAACTGCTGCACCTCTCCCAAAACAAGCTGTTGACACCAATGTGATTTGATTGATATGAAATTACATTTAAGAATTGCAAAATTCACCATCCACCCATCATTTTGAACAGGTAGTTTGCTCCTAGGACAGGCAAAATTAATGCCTGTAACATAAATAATGCATAAGTTCTGTGTACCAAAATGAGACCAGACAAGTAATTTTTTTAACTGACTGAACCCCTAGAAGGGGCCGAGGTCTGGTTTTTGTTTTCAGGGTCAAATTATAGGCACTTGTCAAATACTAGCTAATGCTGGTTTCATACTTTCCTGCCACTTGCCACTTTGAAGATGATTTTACTTCACTGCGCAATCGCACCAGAAACGCTAGCGGTGACCAGCGGCAAGCCTATATATCGATCACTCCACTGCTTTGCCGCTGCGGCAGCACCCCTGGGAGTTGAATTCAAGTCAACTCGGACCGGTGCCGCTCTGACGTATGTGACCAAAATACAATTTTGGAGCGGTGTTGAGCGACAAGATTGGCTTTCAGAGTCATGGCGCTGCTGCTCCGTTTGCAGACAAGAGCAAGCGGCATGATGAAGCGTCACGCCGCTCAGCGGCATGATGAAGCGTCACGCCGCTCAGCGGCAAGTGGCAGAAAGTATGATACCAGCATAAGACCCTGTTTTGATGGTGAACTATTATTGCTGTAGTCTCCCCTTTTGCTCATCAAATGAACAATTGAAATGCATTTTGACCTAATAAAGCTCACCAAAACCTCCATTGTGATAAAAAGGTGTGGTGATGTGGGAATGAGAATGGGCTATTTCAGTTGAAACCTTAATCTCCCAACTGGAAATAGGAATAGCCCTATGCCAATGGAAACACAAAATTATGCTTACGTACCATCACATTACTTCTTTATTAATGTTTGGTGATGATTCAATATCTGATATTAGGTCGGAGGTTAATTATCACAGATGTAGACCATTTCTATAATTGGCATTTTCCTGCTGTGGATGGGGTATACATCGATATCACGTATTATAAAATAACAAAAGCAAAGACATGACATCAACGTTCATTCGTTCAATGGTAGGAACGTGCTCATTATAGGAATGGATCCAACATTAGCATCCAGAAAATAGGGAGGGTTCAAACAAAAATCCTTTTTATACGGTACATCATATTGCCTGGTGGAAATAAATTGTCATCAATATTGTATTTTTACAATTGTGATGTATTGCAGGGATTTCCCTGATATTTTGTGATGTAAAAAGTCTTGTAAATATTTATTTTGCTATGAATAGTCAAATAAAACTAATGTCGTGCAAGAAACATGTGTTCTACTATATTTAGTGGTTTTGAAAAAAATCATACCATAAATATGAGTTTGGCAGAATCCTGAAAATGAAATGTTCCATTTCCCCCATTTAGAAATGGATTGTTCAATTAACCCCCATGTTCCATTAACCCCCGTTTAGAAATGGAATGTTCCATTAACCCCCGTTTAGAAATGGAATGTTCCATTAACCCCCATTTAGAAATGGAACGTTACATTTCCCCCATTTAGAAATGGAACGTTCCGTTTCCCACATTTAGAAATGGGACGTTCCTTTAACCCCATTTAGAAATGGGACGTTCCTTTAACCCCCATTTAGAAATGGAACGTCCCTTAAACCCCCCCCCATTTAGAAATGGAACGTCCCTTAAACCCCCATTTAGAAATGGAACGTCCCTTAAACCCCCATTTAGAAATGGAACGTCCTTAAACCCCATTTAGAAATGGAACGTCCTTAAACCCCATTTAGAAATGGAACGTCCCTTAAACCCCCATTTAGAAATGGAACGTCCCTTAAACCCCCATTTAGAAATGGAACGTCCCTTAAACCCCCATTTAGAAATGGAACGTCCCTTTAACCTCCCATTTAGAAATGGAACGTCCCTTTAACCCCCATTTAGAAATGGAACGTCCCTTTAACCCCCATTTAGAAATGGAACGTCCCCCCCATTTAGAAATGGAACGTCCCTTACACCCCATTAGAAATGGGACGTCCCTTAAACCCCCATTTAGAAATGGGACATCCCTTTAACCCCCATTTAGAAATGGAACGTCCCTTAAACCCCCATTTAGAAATGGAACGTCCCTTTATCCCCCACTTACCAATAGGACGTCCCTTTGACCTCCCATTTAGAAATGGAACGTCCCTTTAACCCCCATTTAGAAATGGAACTTCCTTTTAATCCCCATTTAGAAATGGAACTTCCCTTTAACCCCCATTTAGAAATGGAACGTCCCTTTTAACCCCCATTTAGAAATGGAACGTCCTTACCCCCATTTAGAAATGGAACGTCCCTTAAACCCCCATTTAGAAATGGGACGTCCCTTTAACCTCCCATTTAGAAATGTAACCATGATCATTCTGTGGTGTGGCCCTTTTAAAGCCAAAATGTGTGATTTGCTCCACAGCAACGCCCTCAATTTTTTCGAATTTCTACTTTTTGCCCCATTGTAATGGCCATTTTGCAAAAGTTTCTCAGTTCTAAGGGGGCACATCCCTTGCATGCGCAACTTTATGGATACTAATTATTATAAAGCAATAATTTATACAATAAAAGTCAAAACTTGTCCACGAATGGCTTCAATTGGGCTGTCTTTTCGCAAAGTTTAGGCTTTTTGAAACTAATACTTTACACAATAATAGTGACAAAATGGTCCACCTGGCTTCAATTGGGTGTTCATTTTCCAAAAGTTTCCAACTTCTCGGGGGGAACATCCCCCCTCAGACACCCGCCCTGCGTCGCACAAGCGCTCCGGGATGCCTGCTTCGCGGCCATTTCCAACATTTAAAATTTTTTTTAAGGGGACAGATAGCAACTTTTGCACAGTATTTTAGTGGGAGTTGAGAGCACATTCTGAATATGAAGAATGTCCTTTTGATATCAAATAATTTCGATTTTATTTTTTAAACTTTGCGATACAATACAAAATTTATGGCAAAATTTTTAGGTCTTTTTTTGGGGGGAATAATGTGTATCTTCAATACAAAAGATCAAAATATTCAAATGATGGTTGACTTTTCCTCCCAGCCAGTGGCGGCGCCAGGAAAATTTTTTTCGAGGTGGGCATTAGGGGAAAAGTGAATTTCAGGGGGCAAAAGCAACAAAGTTTATGCTAAAATTACCGTAAAAAGTGGAAATTTTCGTAATTTTGGGTTTTTTCTGGGGGCAACAGTTCTGACTGGGGGGGCATTAGGTTTCTATTGTATCAATATCAAAACTGGGAAATTTAATTCTCGCGCAATTGACAAAATCGCGAAAATATTGACTTTTACAGTATTATTCATAAAATTCTTCTTGCTCTTAAAAATGTAAGACTACATTCTGTTGCATTGCTGAAATTGTTCTCTACCTATTATTGTTCTTACATTGTAACACCAGGACCTGGACTAAAACTTGGGAAATTACAGTTTTTGTTCATTCTTATAGTTTGACACAATACGGTTTACCATTTTCTTGACCTTTTCGGTAAATCCCATAAGCCTTTGTGGGAAGACCTGTTATGTCATTACGTCGATTTGCACATTATTGCTGCGCACATACTTCACAGGATGAGGAAAAAATTATGGATATTCATGTTTTTGCTTGAAATGCACCCAAAACCATTAAATTTATAGTGTGTAAACTTAAATCATTACGTTTTGTTACCTGGAGATATTTGATCATGTCTCGCCTCCTTTTTCAACCAAATCGACAATAATAACTCTTGTAGTGAGGGACCAATATTTAACCACAAATTGCCTCAGGCAAAACTCACTTCCTGGGAACCAAATACCACACAAGGTCATTTTTATGTAACTCAATAACTCATTGACCCATTTGTGTAATATACATGTATATTGCCTTTATAATGACATCCTTGTGATCTGGTCAACTCATTGACAGATATGAAACTCAGTTCAATTTTTGATCAATTCTCTCCAGGTAGTGAAACGAAATGATTATTTTGGTTTTTATGCAAATTATTTTTGGTATCTGTGATTTTGGATTCAGACCAAAAATTGACTTTAAAAGAAATACCATTTTTACCAAAAAATAAGGCCCCTTTTCCAGAAATCCGACTATAGTTAAAATGGTTCGAAAGCAGAACATCAACTAAAATGTGTAAAACCTACTGGCGATTTCTGCTTTGATTTTTATTCCACCAAAAATGCTACACTTAAATTTAATTTTTTCCAACTGTACTACAATTGAAATGAGTCTAAAAGTAGTCTGGATGTATTGGGCTATTCTAGTTGAAATCCATACACCTCTTATGGAAGACAATCCATACACCTATTATGGAAGACATGACCTTAATCTTCCACACAGTATGAATTTCAAACAGGGTTACCTGAATGGGTGACTCCATTTGAAATCTCCACCCTCTGTGGGTGATTAAGGTCATCTCTTGCAAAATATGTAATTTTTTTTCTTGCATTTTTTTGGATACTTAAAGGCATGTCACACAGGAGCATGACCTAGCTGTGTTTGCACTCAAATATTGAGACAAATAAAGCTGACACATAAGAAAAATGGTATGGATTTTACAAAGGAGGTCCCAAGGCTCTCATTTCTGTCCCATGTGCATGATTATTCTCGGGAGGGGGAAACTTTTGTTTTGATATAATACTGGCCTTAAATCAAGTACTGCAAGATGACTTATGAAAATATAAATGTGATAATTGTCTTCCATCAATGTATCAATATTTATATAATATTGAATGACTTTGAGTGTGATACAAAAATACTCTGCACGAGATAGAAACATATTGCACGAGTCAAATATTTTTCTATCTCATCCAATATATTCTTTTATCACATAAAACTAAGCCATTCAATATTATTACCGGTATTATATATCAGGTAAAAATATATGAAATTTGACAGATTTGACCTAATCCAGTGCGAGTATGATACCGATCAGTGAAACGTACGCCAGCGTATATCATCTGCGCATACAATAACTTTGTAATATTGTAGTCATCCGGCCCAGGTACTTTGAAGCCACTATGCAATACGCAGATCTATTGTATCTCCCAAAAGCCTGATAAAAATAAAAACACTGTAGTTTTTTAGTTCAATGGCTAAAAGCTGCCATCCCAATTTGCTATGGCCGCAACAGCTTCTCTATTAGAAACGCATCAATATCATACATCAAAACAGATATGTCTGTAGAACTATGGACATTGAAGTTACGCCATCGATTGGAGGAAGGAAACACAACCTTCAACTTTTGTGTGATAGTAAAATTGTCTCCTGAGTAATTCCAGTATGCACAAAATTAGGAAGTTAGATAAAAGAGCTCATATATGACTGACGTTGCATCAAGAGTTTCATCCGAAACCACATTATTATTTTATGATTATTATTATTATTATTATGTTTGAAAGCATAAGTAAATAAATTTTGTGAAACATATCAGATTACTTGAGAGACTTAAAAACAAATTTGGCAAACGCTATCAAAAACGAAAACCAGAGGCAGATAATGGACATCCTTTCAATTCTTCGTCTCGTACAAATGCCACAAAGAAGGATAGGTGGGTTGAACTGGACTGGCTAGACTATGGATATGCCACAGATGCGCATCCAAAATGGAGGGTGGGGGACCAGTCAATTGAGAGTAAACAAAGAGCTACAGTTATTATAAAAGCTGCCAAGTTCCTTTTCTTCCCCAGCAGCAATTCAAAAAAGGGGAATCTACTTAAGTATGATTCATCTATCCAAGATTTCTGGGGTTGTGAAATGAATGTGGAAGTCACAGTTGTACCAGATTGTCATTGTTTTTCTCCTTATCCTTTCACTCCAATGGTCCAGATGGTGTAGGTCCAGATCAAGCAGCTATAGACCTTTAGGCGCTGATACTCATTGACCTGCAGCCACTGTGATGATGCTCTGTAATCTTTTCATCTCTACATGTGTTTTAAGGGATTTTACGATCCCAGACTTTTACCAGCTGTCATTTATAACTTTCTGATCCTGTAGATCATTTTTGGTGTGAATTGGATCTTTGTAACCAGTGAAATTTCATGATGATTTTTTTTTTTTTTTCTGGATATTTGTGAATATCTACCAGTACACACATGCTACACAGCACTTGGATACTCAACATTATGGTTTTCTGATGCAAATCACTGAACCAGTATCAAGTACACTTCAGCTCACAAGTACTTTTCAGAAATCAATTTTATCAATATCAAGTACCAACAAGCAGCTAAGTATGAATGAAACTGTCTTGGATAATTGCTCACTATCTCAATCTGTTCATGCACCTAATAGCACAACTACAACTAGTATACAGTATAGCAGAAAGGAACTATTAGGCCTACGCAGTAAGGCTTCTAAGTGGTTACCTAATGATACTTACAGTACCTTAAAGAACTTAACTTTATTTCAGTAACAGAAGCAGGCGTGCAGGTACCCATATCAGATGTAAACATGCACATCCCAAATCAACCCATTTACCTGTTGCTGATGAACACTCAAGTGTTTCAAGGAGTTCATCTTATGGTTCTCTCCCCAATCAAAACTCTGTCAATTTGTCTAATATCTCTGTTGGTCCATACCTAAACATATGCCAATGGAATGCTCAATCCGTGCGGAACAAGACAACAACATGCTCGGACTTAATCCTTGAACATGAATTGGACGCTCTGTTTCTTACTGAAACATGGCTTGGCTGAGACGATGATGATGCAGTATCTGGCGAATCTATCCCACCAGGGTACTCTTTTATTAATATTCCGAGAGTTGCAGCCAATCATTGTGGAGGTCTGGGAGTTATTTTCAGAGATGCCCTGAAACTGAAACTTATGCCATCTGATTTCAGTACCTCTACTGGTACCTTTGAACATGCTCTTATATCCGACAAACAAAGGAAAGTTATTTACGCTCTTGTATATAGGCCACGACCAACTTCTGCAAATCAATTAAAAACATCTGATTTCTTAAGCGATTTTGAAGATTTTCTAATCTATTTAAATTCTTTAATTGGGATTCCAGGTAAAAACCACATGTGTCTGCTCACGGTCAAAAATTTTTTATTGCATGAGGCTAAAGGGCTTTGGTAGTAGGTTACAAAAGTCACATCAAAAATTCCTCCGGAGATAGTTGACATATAAACGGCAGATTTTATGATTTTAGTGGTTTTTGCTTATTTTGGGGTGAAAATAAGAGAAAATATACACTTTTCTGAATTGCTCTTGACTTAAAATTTGAGGTCACATCAAAAAAGCAACCTTATCACCATAAAGTACCATCTTTGCACTTTTCCCAGGTGCAAAAAATATTTCAATAATATTTCCCCATGTGCAATTTTAGGGATGGGCAACATTGACAATTTAGCACTTTTGAAAAAATTACATTTTTACCCTATCTTTGAAGTAAAAAAACTAATTTTGCTTGAGCACTCAGAATTATTTTCTCTTTGGTGGTACTTGAGCAGACTTTGCCCCTTCCAAATCTGGTGAAAAAACTCTGGGGCTATTTGTCCTGTAAAGCCAGTGTTGCCAGAAAGTTTGCCAATTTTCAAAAAATGCATTTTTTTTTTAATGCATTTTCTACATATTTACTCATATAACTTTTTATACGGCCAACTTAATTGAAATATTGACCCTTTGCGTACAAGATTTGACACAAAACTGCTTCCGGAAGCAACACTAAAAGGCTGCAGAAGAGTCGTGATCTGCAAAAACCGGTATTGCCAGAAAATCTGACTTTTTAAATCTATATTTCCAATAAGCGCATACTACAGGCTCTAGGGGGGAGTTTGTGTACATGACTCTTTCAGAAATTTACCTTGCATTTTCATGTTATATATGCAAAGACCTTCAAAAAAGTTTGGGTAAGAAGATCAGATCAAGTGCAATTAAAGATGGCGTCCAAAATGGCCGCCAAATAGGGGTTTCCATTAAAACACACCATAGCAACATGCAAATGATATAATGATGAAAAAATATCGATGCAGTTGATGTTTCAAATCAACGGAAATAAATATGTGCCCATTTTGTTTCATTCGGATTTTAAAAATTCAAAATGGCGTCCAAAATGGCCGCCAGAATAGCATATTTCCATTGAAATACACTAGAGCAACATGCAATTGATATAATAATAAAGTATTTTCAATGGAGTTAATTTTTATAACTAAAAGAAATAAATATGCACACAATTTGTTTCATTTGAATCTCTGCAATTCAAGATGGAATCCAAAATGGCCGCCAAATTAGGATATTTCGACTTTAACTGTCCTAGTAATAATTAAATACAAATAGAATTCATATTTCCGATTCGTGAGCCAAATGGAATAAGCAGTGTGATGCCATGATTACTTATTTGGAGAGTACAAAGCTGTAGCATAGTGAACTTTAGTAGTTGTAGTCTAGTCAACGTTCCTATTATAGCTGTAGCCTATAGTTATCTTAATATAGCTATAGCCCAGTTAACTTTTCTCAACATAGCTGTAGCCTATTCAACTTTCGTAACGTAGCTGGTATGTAGCAGAGTCAATTTTCGTAACTTCTGAGTGAGTGCTAGTACCTAAAATCTGTTTGCAAGGATGGATTCTGGCTAATAAAGCAATCCCACTTCCCACGATGTTTCGCTTGATGAGATAAAGTGCCCCCCTACCGGGGTCGGTATGCTCCACTGGAATTTGGAGATGGTGGGTCTTTGGAAGCTGACGGCGAACCGGTAAAAGGGGGCCTTTCGGACCTGCAAACGGTTAGAATCAAGGGTCTTTCTTAACTTTCTGGTTGAAAATCGTCTGGAATAACCTAGATAACGTAAGGAATGACCAATTTAGGGTCTTTTACAGCTGAAATTATAAAAATCAGGAGTCTTTCAGAACTCTACTTTCGTAAAATGCATGTGTTTTTCGGAGCTGCGCGGTCCACACCATAGACCCTATACACCATATAGATCCATAGACCCTATAGAGTTTATAGGGTCTATGTGCAAATACAGGGTCTTTTTTGGGTAACTGGTGATAACACTAAGCACCAGCAATGGTACAAGTACCAGCAATGGTAAAAGAATGCGAGAGTCGGTGAAATACATATTGACCAT
Source organism: Amphiura filiformis (assembly GCF_039555335.1). Lineage (NCBI taxonomy): Eukaryota > Metazoa > Echinodermata > Ophiuroidea > Amphilepidida > Amphiuridae > Amphiura > Amphiura filiformis. Next base: position 52,482,655 of record NC_092633.1, on the reverse strand, counting down.
GTTACCAAGAGACAATTAAACTGTTCTAGGCGGATGTCGGATAACTGGGTTTTGTAACACCTATGTTGTTCTACTGAGATGCTTTTTGGTCTTGAGTCTTAGGATTCCGGTTTGATATTATTTCTAGAATGGATTTCATGGTATACTTCTTATGACATTGATTAGTCACATGATAAATGTATCTTCATCAACCAGCTTCTTGGTAACATGCATGGTCATGGCTTTATTAGTAATACATAATCCATCCTTGCAAAAGCGATTGTAAGTACTACTAGTACTAATATGTTAGGAAAGTGGACTCGGCTACAGTTACGTTACAAAAGTTTAATAGGCTACAGCTATGTTGAAAAAGTTAACTAGACTATAGCTATAAAGTTAACTAGGGAAAGGCTAGCTATATAGGAACTTTGACTAGACTATACAGCTATGCTACGGAACTTGACTAGGCTACACCTCTGCACTCTCCATACTTTTCACCGAACTGAAAAGACAAAAGAAAAGTCAAATTAAATGTAAAAAAACTAGTTGTAAATGGCTTCAAATGGTTTTGATGGCTTTGTTCTTTCAAAAGAAGTAACAAAATCAGTGATAGGTGACTGGTTGCTAGCTGTTCAAATGGATATATAAGGGTATTTGGGTGACAAATTGAAAGGAAAATTAAGGGGTCTTTGGGTGACAGCAGTTTTTCATACTATCTGGCAACACCAAGCCCAAGTTTCAAAACCTGTATGAGATCGTGCTAGCATATGTACAGAAAGCTAGATAAAATAACGGTAACAGTTAAAATAATTAAATACATTTAATTATGTAAAATGCACTTATTGGAAATATAGATTTAAAAAGTCAGCTTTTCTGGCAATACCGGTTTTTGCAGAATACGACTCTTCTGCAGCCTTTAAGTGTTGCTTCCGGATGCAGTTGTGTGTCAAATCTTGTATGCAAAGGGTAAATATTCCAATTAAGTTGGTTGTGTAAAAAGTTATATGAGTAAATATGTAGAAAATGCATTATTTTGAAAAATGCAGTTTAAAAATTGGGAAACTTTCTGGCAACACTGGAATTTGAGAGATACCAATGAAACAAATTGTGTGCATATTTATTTCCTTTGGTTATAAAAATTAATTCCACTGAGAATACTTTATTATTATATCAACTTCATGTTGCTCTAGTGTATTTCAATGGAAATAGGCTATTCAGTGCCATTTTGGACGCCATTTTGAATTTTAAAAATCCGAATGAAACAAAATGGGCATATATGTATTTCCGTTGATTAGAAACATATTGTATCAATATTTTTTTATCATTAGATCATTTGTATGTTGCTATAGTGTGTTTTAATGGAAAATCCCTATTTGCAGGCCATTTTGGACGCCATTTTTGATTGCACTTGATCTGATTTTCTTACTCAAAATTTTTAAAGGTCTTTGCATAATTTATATAACATGAAAATGCTCATGTAAAAGAGTCATGTACACGAACTCCTCCCTAGAGCCTGTAGTAAATGCGCTTATTGGAAATATCTATATAAAAAGTCGGATTTTCTGGCAATACCGGTTTTTGCAGAACACGACTCTTCTGCAGCCTCCAAGCAGCCGGAAGCAGTTGTGTGTCAAATCTTGTACGCAAAGGGTCAATATTTCAATTAAGTTGGTCGTATAAAAAGTTATATGAGAAAATATGTAGAAAATGCATTATTTCGAAAAATGCATTTTTTTTAAAGTTGGCAAACTTTCTGGCAACACTGGCTTTACAGGACAAATAGCCCCAGAGTTTTTTTTACCAGATTTTGAAGGGGTAATGTCTGCTCAAGTACCACCAAAGAGAAAATAATTCTGGGTGCTCAAGCAAAATTAGTTTTTTGACTTCAAAGATAGGGTAAAAATGTCATTTTTTCAAAAGTGCTAAAATGTCAATGTTGCCCATCACTAAAATTGCACATGGGGAAATATTATTGAAATATTTTTTACACCTGTGAAAAGTGCAAAGATGGTACTTTATGGTGATAAGGTTGCTTTTTAATTTGACCTCAAATTTTAAGTCAAGAGCAATTCAGAAAAGTGTATATTTTCTCTTATTTTCACCCCAAAATAAGCAAAAACCGCTAAAATCATAAAATCTGCCGTTGCTATGGCAACAAGCTCCGGAGGAATTTTTGATGTGCCTTTTTGTAGACTACTACCAAAGCCCCTTCGCCTCATGCAATAAAAAAAATTTGACCGTGAGCAGGCACATGTGGTTTTTACCTGGAATCCCAATTAAGTACTAAAATGATCTTGCTCGGCGATTTCAACGTCCATGTTAACACTCCTGATGATTATGATGCCAAGCACTTCATAACATCCTTTGAAAGTGCTGGTTTTTGCCAACATGTGACTGGTCCCACCCACAAGTATGGTAACACATTGGATTTGATTTTTTCGCATCCTGAAGATGGCTTGTTTAGGGATACGTGTACTGGCACTCGCCTATCAGACCATCATGTTATTTTCTGTACACTTAACCTGGACAAGCCAACTGATGTGAAAGAAGTCAGGAACTGTCGTAATTTTCGAACATGGACCAGACATCGCTGAACAATGATCTTGTATGCAAATTTGAAATGCTTGTTTCTGAACCTAATAATAGTGACCTAGTCACTAGCAAATACAATGAGATCATTACAGATGCTCTTGATACACATGCTCCCAATACTAGGAAAGTTTGTAGAGCCAGAGTCAGACAACCGTGGTATACCCAAGACATTCACAAAGCTCGTCGTGAACCCGGGGGGGCCACTCGAATGGTGAAGGGGGGTATCAAGCGCGTCCGTAAATTCACGTAAAAAGTGTATTTTTTCAGACTAGGGCACGTTACGTGCGTAACGCGAATAGGGTATCAAATCCATGTAAAATTGGTGTAAAAGGGTATGTTTTTGGAGCTCTTACGTACTTACGGTAGTTTTGCCCCGGGGTTTTGCCAACGGACTCAATTCTTTCGACGCTAGACACTTAACCCATACCAAACTGGCAAAAATATACATCATTTTTCTCCCGACTTTCGTTGATGCATGCATATTAAAAAAATATTTAATAGGCCTACGGAAACCATCTTGGTGTAGCCTACAACAAGATGGTTTCCGAAATAATTTTCTCTGCACATTAATATTTTAATAACCATCTAATACTATGTCTTCTGAAGGTATTCAGTTAACTATTTAGCTCTATTGGTGCAAAAGAATAAGCCTATACAAGATGGTTTCCGACTGCGTTATTCTCCCGACTTTCGCATGATGCATGCACATTAAAAAATTATATGGCTAGGCCTACAAGATGGTTTCCGAAATAATGTTCTTCCGACTTGCTGATTTTTCATGCACATTAATATTTTACTCAACCATCTAATGCTATGTCTTCTGAAGGTATTTAGTTAACTATTTAGCTCTATCGGTGCAAAAAAAATAAGCCTACAAGATGGTTTTGGACTTTGTTTTTCTCCCGACTTTCGCATGATGCATGCACATTAAAAAAAACTATATAGGCCTACAAGATGGTTTCCGAAATGATTTTCTTCCAACTTGCCGATTTTTCATGCACATTAATATTTTTAACTGCTACACATGCTTTGTCTTCTGAAGGTATATTTAGTTAACTATTTAGGTCTATTTGTGCAAAAGAATAAAGATGGTTTTCGACTTTGTTTTTTCGTGACTTTCTAATGGTGCAGCACGGGCACATTAATATATTTTCTTTAACCATGCATAGCACTTGACTGTTTTAATGATGTATTGATCAATGATTTTCGGAAATTAGTGGGTTGCCAGTCCTATTCATTTAAATTAATAATTGATAAATACCAAAAAACGATGTTTGACCACTTTACTGATGTCCTATTAACTCCAAATTCAAAACCTGGTTGCTTGTTTTTCGCAATTTAGCCAGTTGCCAAATTGAATAAATTAATAAATTTAGGACTTACTTTTTTAGGGATTTTGCCAACTCAAATTTTGAGAAAACATAGTTGTGCATCCTTAAACTATTGTTTAATGGAGGCTACTACTAGTACTTTAGGTAAGCTCTGTGAATAAGTGACTTGTGATTAAAAAGCAAGCTCTTGGAAACCTTAAATTTCTCTGTCAGACGGCGGAGCTCTGTCCATTTTTTTCAGAAAAGCTTTATTTTAAAGAGCTCTATCTCTTGATACAGTTCATATGTACGTAGGGGGCTCAGTTTTCAAGTTATGAACCTTTGAAGTTGATACTTTTACATTCAACATGTTCAAGCTTTTAATAACATGCATTTATTTAATAAAGGAAGCAAAAACACGTTTTTGGTCCAAGTTATTTCCAAAATTGACCAAGGCAACAGCTTCTTACTTATTTTATGGTTAAAAGCACCTGTTTCTTAGTGTTGTTTAGGGGTAATAATTGCATCAATTGTTTAGGGTTAGAGAAAAGACAACTACTTGTTTAGGGTAGCAAATCACGCTACTTATACTTGTTTAGGGTGCAAATTTCAGTTTCAGCAATACTTGTTTAGGGTGCTTTTTGTGAGTCCACGGACGCGCCTGATACCCCCCTTCACCATTACAGTGGCACCCCCGGGGTCGTGAAAGACGAAGGCTTGAAAGAAGATGGAGAAAAAGCAAGTCTGAGGCTCACCACGAGTTGTATATTGCTCAAAACAATGTTGTTAACTCAATGATTGAAAATGCTAAAATAACCTACTACAAATCTGAGTTTGAAAAACGCAGATAGCAAATCTGTTTTAAGCTTGTAAAAGGTCTCCTAAATAGCAGTAAAAAGGTTCTGCCAGACCATAGCTCAAGAAAGGAGCTCTCTGACGAGTTTGCCAATTTTTTCTCTGAAAAAGTTGCTAATATCCATAGAGAATTGAATATTGAACAGAGTAGAATTAATAATGTTGTTGATGTATCATATGATAATACTGTTTCTTGCAATCTTGCACACTATGATCCTGTTAATGAAGATGATGTTGTTGATCTTATCAATAAGTCTGCTAACAAAAGTAGTCTTTTGGATCCAATACCCACTTGGTATATCAAGCAAAATATGTCTGTTTTTGTACCTGTAATCCACCGTATTATTAATGTTTCTCTTACCACAGGGGTATTTCCAGACGCAATCAAGCAAGCTATTATTAACCCATTGATAAAGAAGCAATCCCTGGATCCAAATGTTATGAAAAACTATCGTCCTGTCGCAAATATTCCGTTCATTTCAAAACTGATCAAGAAATATGTTTTCAGATGCATCAATGCTCATATTGATAAGTACAATCTTGGTGAAGAATACCAGTCGGCCTATCGCTCTCTGCATAGTACAGAGACAGCGCTTCTCCACGCCAAGACTAACATCATGCAGTACCTTTACAACCAGCAAGCTGTGTTTTTGGTTTTACTAGATCTGTCAGCTGCATTTGACATGGTAGAGCATAGTGTTTTGGTTCATCGTATGGCTAATGAAATCGGCCTAAGCGAACTGCACTAGACTGGTACAAGTCATATTTTACCAACAGAACCACCAAAATTTGTATCAATGGTACTTTTTCTGATCCTCATCAGATGTACTATGGCCTTCCACAGGGTTCCATCGTTGGTCCAGCATCATTCAGAATTTACATCATCCCGGTTGGTCGTATTATCAGGAAGCATCAAATCCATTACCATATGTATGCTGACGACATTCAGCTCTTTTTAAATTTCAATCCTTCTGATCCGATTTCCATTCAATGTGCTCTGTCAAGACTCTCAAACTGCATTAGCGAGATAAAACTGTGGATGACTAACAACATGTTGATGCTGAACGATAACAAAACAGAGTTTTTTATCGCTGCTTCACCACACAATAGGCGCAAGTTACCATCAAATATTCATCTTCAAATTGATAATAATGTTATCATTCCCTCTGACACTGTTCGTAATCTGGGTGTCCTCTTTGATGGTCAGCTTTCCATGTCAACCCACATTACAAGCTTGTGTAGTAATGTCACTTACCATCTTCGTAACATAACACGTTATCGCGGTTCTTAGACAGAGACACATGCCACCACATCGTTAGGTCGTTAATTCTTTCTCGCCTCGACTATGCAAATGCAGTTCTACTTGGAGCAAATGCAACTGACATCGCGAGACTTCAGAGACTGCAAAATTGGGCGGCAAAACTAATTTTCTGTGCAAAGAAGCGTGATCATGCAACACCGTTCATCAAAGAGCTCCACTGGCTTACTATCAAGAACAGAATAACATTCAAAATACTTGTCATTGTTTTCAAGTGCCTAAATGGCTTTGCTCCATCATACCTTGCCTGCAACTTGTCTCTGTACTCACCTGCACGAACTGGTTTACGTTCTTCAACTGACACTACCAGACTCACTGAACAAACTTACACACCTCGCACTCTTCAATCTGCTGCCGACAGATCATTCGCATATGTTGCTCCTCGGTTGTGGAACACTTTACCACCTGCTCTGCGTTCTGTCCCATCACTTCAAATGTTTAAGAAAGGACTTTAAACACACCTTTTCACACAATGATTTTTCTTTTGTTTCATATTATTTGCTTGCTTTTATTTTTGTTTGTTATTCATTATATAGTGTATCATCACACACGCTGTGATATCTATGAAACAGCGTGTTATAAATAATTTGTATGTATGTATGTATGTATGTATGTATGAAGTAACTCAAGGAAAGTGTGAAGGAAACGGACCCTGCAATGTCAGTATTTGAGGATTTTTGTAAAGAGATGACACTCTTTCCCACTCGGTATCCCAACACATCAAAATTGCTACCCATATATTGCGTCCAGTATCCCAGTGAGTAGCGCTGAGTGTTCAAGCCTTCTACCTCCAGAATTGCATGAAGTCTTTCCTTTTGGGTTCATGTTCGTAAGTGTAGTTCCTCTCCAACCCCATGGGGGTGGGGTGAGCGGTTCCTCTTTTCATCTTTTCGGGGGATCTTTGTTCTATAGTTAGGCCGCTCTTTGCGCTTTCTGAGGTGTCTGTTGCTCATTTTTTGCTCCCTTTTCACATTTAATGAGTATGTGTTGTCTCAGTCAGTATTTTCTTGTTTGCAGTATTTCATTTTTTTAAAATCTTTTATCTGCTATTTTATAATTACCTATATCTTGTATTATTATTTATATAAGGTTTTTTATCGATACAATAAAAACATATATTTGTTATTGTCCAACAAGAGTACCCTGATGTGAACAATATTAAAAATGATATTGTGCGATTCGAAAATAATATTGTGCATCGTCCTAATCCGTCTTGTTGTCAATTACTATATTGCACACAGACAGTGATATTTCACTGTATTGACAAAACAATGTTTTGACTCTGTAGAGCTAAAACTGGTACTGAGATTATTTTTGCAGATACTCATGTTTTTGTGAGGTTGTGGTACGTGAATTGGGCTCATTTGAGCTTGCTGAACACGAGGCACCACATATCCAAGGAAGTATGACTGCAGCAAAATTGATGAAATCCTGGAATGCTTCTAAACAGAACTAGGAAAGCAGACAGCGCCTTCTATAAAACTGCGTCAATGAATGGGATCCCAAAGAATAAAACTGAAGAATGAATAAGGATCATACATTGATATCATAAAGAAGACCGAGTTTACTGCCTTGAACACAGGTTTCAAAGCAAGTCTAGCTGGTGCAGCTGAAAAAGTTTGGGAAAGGTGAAATTCCAGTGTAGTAACTGGATTCCTTGCCCTCTCTCTCGCTTCAGACGCAGACAACAACCAAGGCCATGATATCATAAGATTTGCCGCATGAGATACAAAATAACAGTACCAAAATATAGAGCAACTGAAAAAATGACATTATCTAATAATTTTTTATAATATATAATATATATTTATAATATATCTACCTCATGACATTTTTTTAAAGTTTTGCTTCTAAACAGAAAAAGAGGTCAGAGGTCAGCCAGGAGGTGGTAAACATCAAGTTACCTGCTGGTATTTTAGGCTATTTTTGTCACTTTATCACTCATATTTACTCCTAATATTCACTGCATGGTGCTTAGTAACTATTATTTGACACTGTTGTAAGTAAGGGGCTGTGCAATAATTATGAGCCCCGGGGTAAAATTTCAAACGGCTCGCCAAAAATCGCTTGCCCCCCTCTCGCCTGCCAAAAATCGCTTGTTCCTCTCGGCCGCTAAAAATTCTTTTGCCCCCCCTTGCGCATGCCAAATTTTTGGGATCCCAATTTACAAACCTTAAATGGTCTATATACCTGTTATGAGCATATTTAAGCGTTTCCGTACTGTTTTCCTAAGCCTTTTAGAGCGTTTTATTAAAAAGGCGCCCATGAATGTGTGCCAAAATCGCTTGCCCCCCCACTCGGCTTGCCAAAATGTTCTTGCCCCCCCCCCAAAAAAATTTTACCCTCCCCCAGGGCTCATAATTATTGCACAGCCCCTAAGTTGGATGTAGTATCTGTAGAGGTGATTTTTGAAGATAAAAATTTGTGACTGGATGTTCAGCTGTCCATAAGCTTACCAAGATGGCGCCCAAGCCCAAGACTGATACCAAGAAAGGTAATACCACAATCAATAGTAGTAGTATAGAACCAACCCAGAAAATAACTAGTAGAGTAGCTAAGAGTGTTTCTGCTATTGATGATCTTCCTGGTGAGAGAGGTACTAGAAGTGTTAGGAACAAGTCTTCCAAATTCAGCTCCCAACCACTTCCTCATTATAAGTCCACTACTGATAGCTCAGATGAAAGTGTTGTTGACCAACAAGTATCAGGCCATGATCCAGTAGAGATTAATGCACAAGACCAGCCGTGTAGTAAATGTAATGGCATAGTAAACGATGGTATTAAGGCACTTAAATGTGAGTTTTGTTCATCATGGATGTGCCTCCACTGCACAGGACTCCCTGAGAGAGTTTATGACATGATGCTTGAAAAGGAGTTCTTATGGACTTGTGACCCATGTATTGCTGCGCTCCCTACAATCAAGAATATTGGGAGAACATTGCAAGGAGTGAAGAATGAGCAAGTTACATGTAATTCAAAAATAGATCATCTCAACAAAAAGGTAGATAAGTTGGAAGACTCAATAGACACCAAAGTTAAAGAAGCAATTGATGAGTACAGGGAAAGAGAAAATTATAGGAAATGTAACATCATCGTACACAATCTTCCTGAATCTTACCGTACAGAATGCAAAGATAGAATACAAGAGGATATAGACCATGTCAAGGAGTTGCTATCTGAAGGCCTAGGCCTTGAAGAAGTGGTAATACAGACAACTGTGAGACTTGGTATGAAGGAATGAGTGAAGAGGTAACTTAAGGTTGTAGTAGACTCTGTTGGCGCGAAAAGAGGCATGCTACGTAATGCTAAGTAGCTTAAGAAAACGCAGTCCTGGGAGCAAGTGTATATCACACCTGACTTGTCACCAAAAGAAAGAGAAGCTAATAAGATACTTAGAAAAAACTGAAAGAAAGAACTGAACAAGGAGAAGATAGATTGGTGATAAGAAGGGGGAGGATAGTTCAACTTGAGCCTGAGGAAGGTGACACCGACACCAGCCCTCACTCCAGTCAGACTTTTCTTTTGTACATGTAACAAGAGGATGGTCGGCTACTGGGATTTGCACCAACTTAACACAGCGCCAGGCACAGCACTACCACTTAGCAATAAGTTCCCCCCCTTAGCTGATCTGTTGCACCAGTGTGATGATGATGATGATGATAATTTTGAGGACGACGTTGACAAGAATGGTCAGGAAAGAGAACCAACCGTCGTTGATAAGTCAGCACAGCATAAGAAGAATGCAAGATTGAGGAGCAAGCTACCCTCAAGTACTCAATGTGCAAGAAGCACAGTAGTAAATCAGTAAGTAAGGATAGAAGAAATAAAGGTAAAAAAATCAATTCCCCTGATTGTGTGTTTATGAGGTCAAAGGAACCCTCATGTAAGACAAGTGCAAAAGGCACTAGTCAAGCTGATGAAGATAGTGATGTTAGTTACAAAAGAGGTAAGGTGTCACCTATGAGAGATTGTGCAGGAGGCACATACGTCGTGGAGAAAGAGGGGAGTAATAAGTCTGGTGCAAAAGAGCCTCAAAAGGCACCAACCAAGTTGATGCACAAGTTGATAATGTTGTTAGATGTGAAGGGAGGAGAAAGGTATCCTCCAAGAGAGTTTGTGCAGGAGGCACAAATGCCATGGATAAGGAAGGGATGAGCAAGTGTTCGGTAAGAAGTAGTGCAGGAGGCACAGAGAAAGTTAATAGTAATGAGAAAAACAAGTCTTCAGAAGTAAGTAGTGCAGAAGTAAATAGTGGGAGAAATAAGTCATCCTCCAGTAGAAGCAGCAACGATGACAGTGGTTCAACTCGAGAGGACAAGAGAGAGACTTCTGACAAGTCAACCAGTAGTGAAGTTCCTGATGATAGCAGTTCTTCTGATGATAAGGTGAAACTGTAGATAATGTATACAAATGCTGATAGCATACTAAACAAGCGTAATGAGTTAGAGGCCAGTATTGAGAAAAAATATATATTTATAATATATTTTTTACAGGATTATTATCTACCTCATAATATTATGACATTTCTTCATTGCTTCTAAACAGAACTAAGGAAAATAAAGCAGACAGCGACTTCTATAAAACTGCGTCAATGAATGGGATCTGAAATGGGATTAATCACCACTTGAAGAATGAATAAGGATCATACATTGATATCATAAAGGAGACAAGAGTTTACTGCCTGAACACAGGTTTCAAAGCAAGTCTAGCTGGTGCAGCTGAAAAAGTTTGGGAAAGGTGAAATTCCAGTGTAGTAACTGGATTCCTTGCCCCTCTCTCTCGTTTCAGACGCAGACAACAACCAAGGCCATGATATCATAAGATTTGCTGCATGAGATACAAAATAACAGTACCAAAATATAGAGCAACTGAAAAAATGACATTATCTAATTATTTTTTATAATGTATAATATATATTTATAATATATTTTTTACAGGTTTATTATCTACCTCATGACATTTTTTTTAAAGTTTTGCTTCTAAACATAACTAAGGAAAGCAGACAGCGACTTGTATAAAACTGCGTCAATGAATGGGATCTGAAATGGGATTAATCACCACTTGAAGAATGAATACGGATCATACATTGATATCATAGAGGAGACCGAGTTTACTGCCGAACACAGGTTTCAAAGCAAGTCTAGCTAGTGCAGCTGAAAAAGTTTGGGAAAGGTGATATCCCCCATCATTAGCATATTGAGGACAATGACATTCAAACACTGTATAATTTTGGAGTATTTGATCACACCTCGCCTGCTGGCCTTCAGTATAAAGTATGGTTCGAGCTAATGTTGTATATATGTCGTAGTAGAAGGGAGAACTTGAGATCATTGAGGAAAGATCATTTTGCAGTAGAAATAAATGCGGATGGATGCAAGTATGTCGTTCATACAGTGGATGAATTAACAAAGAAGAGTAGAGAAGACAATCAAGGATCAAGACCTGACACTGGTCGAATGTATGCGACTAATACAATCAATTGCCCAGTTGCGTCGTTCAAGAGTTATGCTGCAAAGCTATACCCAGAATGTGACACATTTTTTCAGACTCCTAAGCCTGCAAAACCAAAAGCGGACGATTCACTGTGGTACAAGAAATCAAAAATCGGCCAGACAACACTCGGAAACTTTATGTATGTTTTGTCAGAGAAGGGGGGAACTCTCCAAAACATATACAAATCACTGTATTCACAGCGCTTGTATATCGATCCTGGATGAAGGAGCTTTTGCGAGCAGAGATATCTGTAAGGTATCAGGGCATGCAAACAAAGGAAGCATAGCCAAGTACGTCGGTCGTGTGAAAGACGCTTGTAAACAAGATATGTGTCTTCTACTAAGAGCAAGAATAAAGAATGACGTACCAATGACTGGTTCAGTCAAGCAATTTGATATCAACAATGGCTTATTCAGCCACAAACAGTTGAGTCAAAGACATAGCAAAAGCAAGAAACTGAAGTCATGATGTAAAAGTAAATTTCCACCTTTTTCCCATGGCATCTGTATTTCTCAGAAAATATTTCTTAATAATAATAATAATAAAAAAAAATGCATGTCCGCATGGGGAAGTGCAATATTTTTGGTGCATTTCCGCATGGGGATGTGCAATATTTTAGTGTATTTTCCAAGATGGAACTGCACATCCCGACATGCATTTCCGCATGGGGGAGTGCAACATTTTTGGTGTAGTTCCGCATGGGGTACTGCAATATTTTTGGTGCATTTCCGCCGTCTTGGAAAGTCTTAAAATAAAAATAAGATAACGCCATGACCCCTTATAAGCTAAGCTCTCATATTATAGGCCAAATTGTATTGTTTGCACACATTCTTTAATACGGGAAAGTGGTTTCGTTAGGGGTCCTATATACCTGGGTACCAAAAAGAGTGAAAAGTAGGCTTTTGTCGGGTAACTCACTTTTAGCTGGTCAATCAATGATCGTAATCGAGTAATCGACGTATAGTGGTTCCATTTTTAATAGGCCTATCAAGAATTTGATTGGGTGATCGTATGTAACCAATCATTGTTGATATATGGTGTATCGGTCACCTGTTCGAGTGACTAACCATGCTAACACACATTTAAAAGGCAGTACAGTACATTATTACTTCGTTATACTTCTACAGCAGATCACATCAGACTTATATTAATAAACATTACTTGGTCAAAATATAAACTTGTCAAAAGTCACATTACGGATCATGAGTCGCATGCGGTCTATTCATAACAGGCAGTCTGCCGCGTCCCGGTCGCCAAGCCGGAGGAGAGGAAGGAGCATCAGGTCTTCAGCAACTGTGGAATCTGTGGAGTCACCAAGCTGCGGCTCTTCTCTATTTTCGGAAAATCCTTAGTAAAATTACCCTTAGAAATGGGCAAGGGTTCGGAAGCTCGGGCCGTCGAAAAATGATCCAAGTAGGCCTACCTCCCCCTCCCCTTTGGGAAAGGGGGGGGGGGGAGACTTGTAATATATATTTATAATATATTTTTTACAGAATTATTATCTACCTCATCCCTCATGACATTTTTTTAAAGTTTTGCTTCTAAACAGAACTACGGAAAGCAGACAGCGACTTCAATAAAACTGTGTCAATGAATGGGATCTGAAATGGGATTAATCACCACTTGAAGAATGAATGCGGATCATACATTGATATCATAAAGGAGACCGAGTTTACTGCCTTGAACACAGGTTTCAAAGCAAGTCTAGCTAGTGCAGCTGAAAAAGTTTGGGAAAGGTGATATCCCACATCATTCGCATATTGAGGACACTGACATTCAAACACTGTATAATTCTGGAGTATTTGATCACACCTCGCCTGCTGGCCTTCAGTATAAAGTATGGTTCGAGCTAATGTTGTATATATGTCGTAGTAGATCAACTTGAGATCATTGAGGAAAGATCATTTTGCAGTAGAAATAAATGCGGATAGACGCAAGTATGTCGTTCAAACAGTGGATGAATTAACAAAGAGGAGTAGAGAAGACAACCAAGGATCAAGACTTGACGCTGGTCAAATATACGCGACTAATACAGTCAATTGCCCAGTTGCATCGTTCAAGAGTTATGCTGCAAAGCTAAACTCAGAATGTGATGCGTTTTTCAGACTCCTAAGCCTGCAAAACCAAAAGTGGAAGATTCACCGTGGTACAAGAAATCAGAAATCGGCCAAACACTCTATGCATGTTTTGTCGCAGAAGGGGGGACTCTCCAAAACATACACAAATATGCATTCGCAGCACTTGTATATTGATCCTGGATGAAGGGGGTTTCGCGGGCAGAGATATTTGTAAGGTATCAGGGCATGCAAACGAAGGAAGCATACGTGTCGGTCGTGTGAAAGATGTTCATAAACAAGATATGTGCCTTCTACTAAGAGTAAGAATAAAGAATGTACCAATGACTGGTTCAGTCAAGCAATTTGATATCAACAATGGTTTATTCAGCCACAAACAATTGAGTCAAAGACATAGCAAAAGCAAGAAACTGAAGTCATCAAGTCATGATGTAAAAGTAAATCCATCAAGAAATCTAAAAGCTCAACAGATTCACATCAAGATGAAGTGCATTGTGTTGTTCACAAGAATACTAGGATTTATCAACAGCTGGTTGGCTCAATTGCAGTTTGTATGCTCTATTCTTAATGACAGCTCTACCTTTTTTTGAATGTCCCAACCAGGTGGGTTCTAACTGAAGTTTAACTTGAACCATAACTTTATTTCAGTTATTCTGCATTGTATTAATTGTTTGCTTTACTCATTACATGTATTAACCTATTTGAAACTTGATAACAATAAATTGTCTTCTTACAATTTTTACATGAATGAAACATATTAAAATATTTTTCATTCATGCATTCCAGTTCCACGAATTACTACTAAAACTTAATACATTGTAATTAACTAACTATGAATTGTTGATATAATTTTAATTCAATAAATACAATTTTACATTAAGGAAATAACTACATACTGGTAACAAAAGTTATGTATATTATATGGGCAAGGAATCCAATTACTTCACTGAAATGTCCGTGATTCAAGACAAGTGGTTCATGAAGTACATACTAGCGGCACCTCTTTTCTTATCATAAAATAGCGTACCGCTTGTCTTGAGTCACAGAAATTCCAGTGTAGTAACTGGATTCCTTGCCCCTCTTTCTCGTTTCAGACGCAGACAACAACCAAGGCCATGATATCATAAGATTTGCCGCATGAGATACAAAATAACAGTACCAAAATATAGAGCAACTGAAAAAATGACATTATTTCAGGTCCAAAAGCATGATTTTCAGAGACTTACTACAACACAAAAATCATGATGTGGCTCTTGTTAAAGAAAGTGACAACTACTCTCCACTCCCCAAATTTTGTTAAAATTATACTTTAGGTAAAATTCCAATTTTCAAGGACTTTCAAGGACATTGTGCAAATTTCCAAGTCTTTCAAAGCCTTGAAAAGGTGTTTTCAAATTCAAGGACTTTCAAGGAAGGACCCTCAAGAACCGCGGGAACCCTGTGCCATATTTATGCAAGGAAATAGGATTATTCATGCATGAGCAAAGTAGCACAATGTGACGACCTGACCTGTTTTTTAAAACTTTTGGCAATATGGGAGGTTAATGGAGAGACAAGAAATCTAAATCGCAAGAACCTATGGGCTTGTGCAATTCTGTGCATCACTGTTTACAAGTAGAGGATGAGAGGAAGACACCACAGCAGATGGCACCCATTTATAAACTGGGCAATGGGAACCCAATTGCAGAGGTGCTTGAGTTTTCTACAATCAAAAGACATTCTAATGGTCATAAACTGGGAACAAAAGGAGACACTGTTCGGTAGACATTCAGTATGTGATGACATTTCAGAACTTCTTTGACAGGCTTGAATTTGTGACATTTTGCACCGTGATGGGAGAGACAGCGAGAATGTCATTCAAGAAGTAGCAGGGATGCCAGTTTTCCAGATATTTCCAGAAATCCGGACCGCACGTTTTTTTTTACGGGAAGAAAATCTCCGGTCGCAAAATAAATATTATTTAAAATAGCACAATATTCATATTAAGGGAAGGGGTATGAACGTTTGGACAGTATTTATTGTGGGACATTAGAGCACATCAGACGTGTCGAATTGCATTCTGAATCGAAGAATGTCATTCTGATATCAAATAATTTAGATTTTTGAAATTAGCAATTTAATACACATTTTATGGCAAATCATTAAAATTGATATTTTCGATATTTAACAGTACTTGAAGTAAACTTTATAAATCTGATGATTTATACTTAAAGTGTATGTAGGTGGGATGAAAAGCCGACAATCAATTGAAAATTTTGACCTTTTCAGTATTGAAGATATGGATTTTTTCCCAAAACACCAAAAAAATTAGGTCTTTTGGGAAAAAAATCCATATCTTCAATATGAAAGGTCAAAATTTTCAATTGACCGTCGGCTTTTCCTCCCTGCTACATACACTTTAAGAATATATCATTAGATTTATATAATTTACTTCGAGGACTGTTATATATCAAAATTTGAAAAATATCAATTTTTTATAATTTGTCATAAAATTTGTATTATATTGTGATTTTCAAAAAATGAAAATTATTTGATATCAGAAAGACATGCTTCGTATTCAGAATGCAATTCGATAGGTCTGAGGTGCTCTCATGTCCCACAAAAAATACTGTCGAAACGCAATAAACGCTCATTTTAGATCCCTTAATATCAACATCATGCAAGCAAGTATTATAAAATAATGTATAAGAAAACTAAATCAAAACAACCAGAGCATTGTGAGCAAAATTGCTCAGTTCTACAACTGTCTGTCAGTGGCTTTGTGGCTGCTGAACTCTCTCAAGCTCCATAATCTCTAACACTACCACTTTACAATCCCCAATCACAAAGAAAAACATGAGTTAAAAGATTCAAACCAAACTTTGCCAACCATGTTTCGTGTATCACAAGCTATTGAGAGAGGAGATAGAGAGGAAACAGGGCCTAGTACTAGTAGCGAATGTACATTACCATATGGGGCACCCGAAAATGTTCATGATTTTAGCTGTATATTTGTAAATCATTTGCTTTAATTTTTAATTCTTCCCCCTAAAAATAGCTTCCCTTGTGGTGTAAAATGTGCAGAAACCGTCTGGCTTCGCTGGGCTTTGCACCCTCGACCCCCACCAGAGGCCCTTAAAATTTGTTTTCAGAATTGTTTTCAAATTTTTTGAGAATTTGTGTTATTTATCATTTTACGCATCAGCATTTTCCGGAATATTTCAGATTCGCCTGAAAATTTTCTTGGCTCTATACTTCAAATAAAAGAACTTGAGTTATGCGTTCTATTAAATTTCAGGTTAAAGAACAAATGTAAAACTTGCAACAAATCCAAGAAACCACAAACATGGCAAATCAAATTTGGGGCTGCATTTAATTCTATTTCATTATAACTCACAGATTTTATTTTAATTCTATTTTATTTTTTTAGGGGTGCCCAGTGGTCAAAACAAAATACATTAAAATCCTTTTAAAACAAGTACATCAAAATATGATTAGGTCATCATCTCAAACATGTCAAACTAATATAAAATGTCCATACTTCCGTCATTGTCCGTTGGACTTTAATTGGCACCATATTATCACACAGATAACTACACACTCAGCAAGATATGATTTTTGTCAAGTATAACATGCTCCAGCCATGCATGTAAAACCTATGTAATTTCAGCTACACAATCTAGGAGTACGCCCTGACATCAACCGAGCGACTGATATTTAAATTACTACAATTTTCTCTGAAAGTGAATACACTTATTAAGATCGGCATGGCTACTGAACTTGCCAAAGAACAATGAGTTATCAGAATGGGACAAAACTATACAAGAAGACATAATGAAAGAATCACTGGATAAACACACAACACATATTGAAGAAATGGAGGGGAGACATTTGAAAGAGAAATGAAAGAGAAACATAGAGTACAGGTTGAACAGATGGAAGAGAAATACAAAGAAATGGAGGTGACACAGATGAGCCGAATTGCACCAGCTACACAGCGGCATCTGAAAAGTGCACCCTACAATCGTACTTTTAATAATATGATGTGTGACGCCAGATTCAACCCTGCAAATAAAGTGTATACTGGCAAGTTGAAAATGATAAAGAGGGAAGGTGGCTGCCCGTCAAAGCAGAAAGGCAACATTGCTGAAGGGAATCTACGCAAAATGGAATCAGATGCACTGGAACAGTCTAATTCAGTTGGGTTACGATGGTTGGTGTTTGTATAAATTGCACTACAGTTTTGCAGACGTGGACGGGAAGCCCTCCATGAGTTGACCAAGTTTTCTTTTGATTTCAAATAAGATGACCAAGGCCTAGAGTATGTCACAATGGCCCACCGGGAGGCAACCAAAATCCATCCTGGGGAACTGGTTAATGATTCGGACAATAACAATGAGCGATGAATGAATGCAACCGGAGGTGGAAAGTGCCCAGTAGCTACTCTGTGCTTTTATCTTAGTAAGCTACATCCAAAACAAAAAGCCTTCTATCAGAAATTCGAACCCTTGCACAAAGTCAGATTTGTGTTTAAGCAAGTTAGATGTATATAATGAGAATGTTAGATTGGCAGCTTAGGGCCAGGGTACGAGCATGGGATTGGCGGTGGAGGGTGGGGTGGGTTGGGGGCAAAAAGGGAAAATGTACCAGCAACAACTATAGCTGAAGAGTTGCCATCCATCAGCAGCATGGGTTTTTTCAGTGATGAGATATCAAAGTTTAGTCAGAAATTTGAAGGTTTCCACGTAAGCACTCCTGAAGGTCACATGAGAGTATTAGGCCTTTGTGACATCACTTCAAAGTCAGGGGTTCTTCATGCATTTAAGATGATCTTACAGGACATAAAGTCCCCAAAATGCAGATAATGCAGTAAAGAAGATCCTAGTTGGCATTACCTGCACATGTCTGCCCAGGCCAGCACTCAAATTAAGTTTAACAACTTACTGGAGGAATACAGACAACAAGTGTTGAAAGAAACTGGGCAAAACTATGAAAAACTGTCTCAAGTACAGAGACTTTCTCTAACAAGCTATTTCTGCAATTTCTTTTGTGGCCTTCAGGCTCGCCTTCACCTTGCGGAGGTTGCATCGCCTTCCATTCTTGAGTCAGAGTAAGGTTTCTTCAAAGACGATCCTCCTATATACAATAAAGCATTCAGAATTGTAATGAACCAGGAACAACGCAACTGGTACGAACAGCCTGCAAAGCTGTCTCACATGGTGGTGACGAGAAGTCTGGATGCAATGGCACTTTCTTGGAGTTTGCCAGAGAAGATTTGAAAACATAAGAATTTCAAAGGCTGCCCATTGAACCTTTCCATAGCAACAGGTTCAACATCCTCTTCAAGAAGGTAGAAGGAGGTAGGATAGAGGTTGTGGGTAGGAGGAGGTAGGGTAAAGGGGTGTAGAGAGAGAAGGAGGTGTAACCGGATCTGGGTGTAGTAATAAACCACCACAAAACTGATAGTAGAAGGTATCAAAACACTTTGTCTTTATTTTCTGTGTTTCCATGAGCGTTGTCCTGGTTCTGGCCTGGGATGGCCCACAATCACCAGTGACCCCAGGATTATTATCTACCTCATGACATTTTTTAAAGTTTTGTTTTTGTTTTTTAAAAAACTTTTTGTAAATTATGATTATTATTTAATCGGGTTAAGGCCCTTTACAATATGGAACTTGTGAATACACTTATTAAGATCGGCATGGCTACTGAACTTGCCAAAGAACAATGATAAGTTCAAACCTTCCATGAAATGGATGTTATCAGAATGGGACACTAACTATACAAGAAGACATAATGAAAGAATCATTGGATAAACACACAACACATATTGAAGAAATGGAGGGGAGACATTTGAAAGAGAAATGAAAGAGAAACATAGAGTACAGGTTGAACAGATGGAAGAGAAATACAAAGAAATGGAGGTGACACAGATGAGCCGAATTGCACCAGCTACACAGCGGCATCTGAAAAGTGCACCCTACAATCGTACTTTTAATATGATGTGTGACGCCAGATTCAACCCTGCAAATAAAGTGTATACTGGCAAGTTGAAAATGATAAAGAGGGAAGGTAGCCGCCCGTCAAAGCAGAAAGGCAACATTGCTGAAGGGAATCTACGCAAAATGGAATCTGATGCACTGGAACAGTCTAATTCAGTTGGGTTACGATGGTTGGTGTTTGTATAAATTGCACTACAGTTTTGCAGACGTGGACGGGAAGCCCTCCATGAGTTGACCAAGTTTTCTTTTGATTTCAAACAAGATGACCAAGGCCTAGAGTATGTCACAATGGCCCACCGGGCGGCAAAAAAAATCCATCCTGGGGAACTGGTTAATGATTCGGACAATAACAACGAGCGATGAATGAATGCAACCGGAGGTGAAAAGTGCCCAGTAGCTACTCTGTGCTTTTATCTTAGTAAGCTACATCCAAAACAAAAAGCCTTCTATCAGAGATTCGAACCCTTGCACAAAGTCAGATTTGTGTTTAAGCAAGTTAGATGTATATAATGAGAATGTTAGATTGGCAGCTTAGGGCCAGGGTACGAGCATGGGATTGGCGGTGGAGGGTGGGGTGGGTTGGGGGCAAAAAGGGAAAATGTACCAGCAACAACTATAGCTGAAGAGTTGCCATCCATCAGCAGCATGGGTTTTTTTTCAGTGATGAGATATCAAAGTTTAGTCAGAAATTTGAGGGTTTCCACGTAAGCACTCCTGAAGGTCACATGAGAGTATTAGGCCTTTGTGACATCACTTCAAAGTCAGGGGTTCTTCATGCATTTAAGATGATCTTACAGGACATAAAGTCCCCAAAATGCAGATAATGCAGTAAAGAAGATCCTAGTTGGCATTACCTGCACATGTCTGACCAGGCCAGCACTCAAATTAAGTTTAACAACTTACTGGAGGAATACAGACAACAAGTGT
Organism: Amphiura filiformis; assembly: GCF_039555335.1. NCBI lineage: Eukaryota > Metazoa > Echinodermata > Ophiuroidea > Amphilepidida > Amphiuridae > Amphiura > Amphiura filiformis. Next base: position 52,462,126 of record NC_092633.1, on the reverse strand, counting down.
TGAAAGAAACTGGGCAAAACTATGAAAAACTGTCTCAAGTACAGAGACTTTCTCTAACAAGCTATTTCTGCAATTTCTTTTGTGGCCTTCAGGCTCGCCTTCACCTTGCGGAGGTTGCATCGTCTTCCATTCTTGAGTCAGAGTAAGGTTTCTTCAAAGACGATCCTCCTATATACAATAAAGCATTCAGAATTATAATGAACCAGGAACAACGCATAACTGGTACAACAGCCTGCAAAGCTGTCTCACATGGTGGTGACGAGAAGTCTGGATGCAATGGCACTTTCTTGGAGTTTGCCAGAGAAGATTTGAAAACATAAGAATTTCAAAGGCTGCCCATTGAACCTTTCCATAGCAACAGGTTCAACATCCTCTTCAAGAAGGTAGAAGGAGGTAGGATAGAGGTTGTGGGTAGGAGGAGGTAGGGTAAAGGGGTGTAGAGAGAGAAGGAGGTGTAACCGGATCTGGGTGTAGTAATAAACCACCACAAAACTGATAGTAGAAGGTATCAAAACACTTTGTCTTTATTTTCTGTGTTTCCATGAGCGTTGTCCTGGTTCTGGCCTGGGATGGCCCACAATCACCAGTGACCCCAGGATTATTATCTACCTCATGACATTTTTTAAAGTTTTGTTTTTGTTTTTAAAAAACTTTTTGTAAATTATGATTATTATTTAATCGGGTTAAGGCCCTTTACAATATGGAACTTGTGAATACACTTATTAAGATCGGCATGGCTACTGAACTTGCCAAAGAACAATGATAAGTTCAAACCTTCCATGAAATGGATGTTATCAGAATGGGACACTAACTATACAAGAAGACATAATGAAAGAATCATTGGATAAACACACAACACATATTGAAGAAATGGAGGGGAGACATTTGAAAGAGAAATGAAAGAGAAACATAGAGTACAGGTTGAACAGATGGAAGAGAAATACAAAGAAATGGAGGTGACACAGATGAGCCGAATTGCACCAGCTACACAGCGGCATCTGAAAAGTGCACCCTACAATCGTATTTTAATATGATGCGTGACGCCAGATTCAACCCTGCAAATAAAGTGTATACTGGCAAGTTGAAAATGATAAAGAGGGAAGGTAGCCGCCCGTCAAAGCAGAAAGGCAACATTGCTGAAGGGAATCTACGCAAAATGGAATCTGATGCACTGGAACAGTCTAATTCAGTTGGGTTACGATGGTTGGTGTTTGTATAAATTGCACTACAGTTTTGCAGACGTGGACGGGAAGCCCTCCATGAGTTGACCAAGTTTTCTTTTGATTTCAAACAAGATGACCAAGGCCTAGAGTATGTCACAATGGCCCACCGGGAGGCAACCAAAATCCATCCTGGGGAACTGGTTAATGATCCGGACAATAACAACGAGCGATGAATGAATGCAACCGGAGGTGAAAAGTGCCCAGTAGCTACTCTGCGCTTTTATCTTAGTAAGCTACATCCAAAACAAAAAGCCTTCTTATCAGAGATTCAAACCCTTGCACAAAGTCAGATTTGTGTTTAAGCAAGTTAGATGTATATAATGAGAATGTTAGATTGGCAGCTTAGGGCCAGGGTACGAGCATGGGATTGGCGGTGGAGGGTGGAGTGGGTTGGGGGCAAAAAGGGAAAATGTACCAGCAACAACTATAGCTGAAGAGTTGCCATCCATCAGCAGCATGGGTTTTTTCAGTGATGAGATATCAAAGTTTAGTCAGAAATTTGAAGGTTTCCACGTAAGCACTCCTGAAGGTCACATGAGAGTATTAGGCCTTCGTGACATCACTTCAAAGTCGGGGTTCTTCATGCATTTAAGATGATCTTACAGGACATAAAGTCCCCAAAATGCAGATAATGCAGTAAAGAAGATCCTAGTTGGCATTACCTGCACCATGTCTGACCAGGCCAGCACTCAAATTAAGTTTAACAACTTACTGGAGGAATACAGACAACAAGTGTTGAAAGAAACTGGGCAAAACTATGAAAAACTGTCTCAAGTACAGAGACTTTCTCTAACAAGCTATTTCTGCAATTTCTTTTGTGGCCTTCAGGCTCGCCTTCACCTTGCGGAGGTTGCATCGTCTTCCATTCTTGAGTCAGAGTAAGGTTTCTTCAAAGACGATCCTCCTATATACAATAAAGCATTCAGAATTATAATGAACCAGGAACAACGCAACTGGTACGAACAGCCTGCAAAGCTGTCTCACATGGTGGTGACGAGAAGTCTGGATGCAATGGCACTTTCTTGGAGTTTGCCAGAGAAGATTTGAAAACATAAGAATTTCAAAGGCTGCCCATTGAACCTTTCCATAGCAACAGGTTCAACATCCTCTTCAAGAAGGTAGAAGGAGGTAGGATAGAGGTTGTGGGTAGGAGGAGGTAGGGTAAAGGGTGTAGAGAGAGAAGGAGGTGTAACCGGATCTGGGTGTAGTAATAAACCACCACAAAACTGATAGTAGAAGGTATCAAAACACTTTGTCTTTATTTTCTGTGTTTCCATGAGCGTTGTCCTGGTTCTGGCCTGGGATGGCCCACAATCACCAGTGACCCCAGGATTATTATCTACCTCATGACATTTTTTAAAGTTTTGTTTTGTTTTTTAAAAACTTTTGTAAATTATGATTATTATTTAATCGGGTTAAGGCCCTTTACAATATGGAACTTGTGAATACACTTATTAAGATCGGCATGGCTACTGAACTTGCCAAAGAACAATGATAAGTTCAAACCTTCCATGAAATGGATGTTATCAGAATGGGACACTAACTATACAAGAAGACATAATGAAAGAATCATTGGATAAACACACAACACATATTGAAGAAATGGAGGGGAGACATATGAAAGAGAAATGAAAGAGAAACATAGAGTACAGGTTGAACAGATGGAAGAGAAATACAAAGAAATGGAGGTGACACAGATGAGCCGAATTGCACCAGCTACACAGCGGCATCTGAAAAGTGCACCCTACAATCGTACTTTTAATATGATGCGTGACGCCAGATTCAACCCTGCAAATAAAGTGTATACTGGCAAGTTGAAAATGATAAAGAGGGAAGGTAGCCGCCCGTCAAAGCAGAAAGGCAACATTGCTGAAGGGAATCTACGCAAAATGGAATCTGATGCACTGGAACAGTCTAATTCAGTTGGGTTACGATGGTTGGTGTTTGTATAAATTGCACTACAGTTTTGCAGACGTGGACGGGAAGCCCTCCATGAGTTGACCAAGTTTTCTTTTGATTTCAAACAAGATGACCAAGGCCTAGAGTATGTCACAATGGCCCACCGGGAGGCAACCAAAATCCATCCTGGGGAACTGGTTAATGATCCGGACAATAACAACGAGCGATGAATGAATGCAACCGGAGGTGAAAAGTGCCCAGTAGCTACTCTGCGCTTTTATCTTAGTAAGCTACATCCAAAACAAAAAGCCTTCTTATCAGAGATTCAAACCCTTGCACAAAGTCAGATTTGTGTTTAAGCAAGTTAGATGTATATAATGAGAATGTTAGATTGGCAGCTTAGGGCCAGGGTACGAGCATGGGATTGGCGGTGGAGGGTGGAGTGGGTTGGGGGCAAAAAGGGAAAATGTACCAGCAACAACTATAGCTGAAGAGTTGCCATCCATCAGCAGCATGGGTTTTTTCAGTGATGAGATATCAAAGTTTAGTCAGAAATTTGAAGGTTTCCACGTAAGCACTCCTGAAGGTCACATGAGAGTATTAGGCCTTCGTGACATCACTTCAAAGTCGGGGTTCTTCATGCATTTAAGATGATCTTACAGGACATAAAGTCCCCAAAATGCAGATAATGCAGTAAAGAAGATCCTAGTTGGCATTACCTGCACCATGTCTGACCAGGCCAGCACTCAAATTAAGTTTAACAACTTACTGGAGGAATACAGACAACAAGTGTTGAAAGAAACTGGGCAAAACTATGAAAAACTGTCTCAAGTACAGAGACTTTCTCTAACAAGCTATTTCTGCAATTTCTTTTGTGGCCTTCAGGCTCGCCTTCACCTTGCGGAGGTTGCATCGTCTTCCATTCTTGAGTCAGAGTAAGGTTTCTTCAAAGACGATCCTCCTATATACAATAAAGCATTCAGAATTATAATGAACCAGGAACAATGCAACTGGTACGAACAGCCTGCAAAGCTGTCTCACATGGTGGTGACGAGAAGTCTGGATGCAATGGCACTTTCTTGGAGTTTGCCAGAGAAGATTTAAAAACATAAGAATTTCAAAGGCTGCCCATTGAACCTTTCCATAGCAACAGGTTCAACATCCTCTTCAAGAAGGTAGAAGGAGGTAGGATAGAGGTTGTGGGTAGGAGGAGGTAGGGTAAAGGGGTGTAGAGAGAGAAGGAGGTGTAACCGGATCTGGGTGTAGTAATAAACCACCACAAAACTGATAGTAGAAGGTATCAAAACACTTTGTCTTTATTTTCTGTGTTTCCATGAGCGTTGTCCTGGTTCTGGCCTGGGATGGCCCACAATCACCAGTGACCCCAGGATTATTATCTATCTCATGACATTTTTTAAAGTTTTGTTTTTGTTTTTTAAAAACTTTTTGTAAATTATGATTATTATTTAATCGGGTTAAGGCCCTTTACAATTGATTCTTGTCTCTTGATAAAAAAAGGGGTGTGCTGTAATTTAACTCAGACACAGAATGCTGCAACAGTCCACCTAATTGCGAGCATCAGCAATGATCTCACTCATGATTATTATGGATGATAGTTGGGCTACGTTTGAACTGGAACAGACTTATAGTATCATTGGTAACTGGTAGGAGTTTTGACTTGGCTTCCCAAAACATGTTGCCAAGGCTGCACTTTATGTTCATTATTCCTTCAATTGGTTACTTTCACTAATTTACAGGCAAAGTTCCACAAAAAACTAGACAAGAAGAGCAAACGTAACGGCGTGTGGTACGCGAAAGTTGCACATAGCTTGAAAGAATTGTTTGAACTCAAAGCTCCACTTGAAAAGGTGAAAGCATCAGTTATCAACAAGAACAAGTACTTGAAGTCACGTTTTTACGACGCAGAAAAGAAGAACACGTCTGGTAAGGGAGGGACGATATATTGAAAATATGTCCACATCATGATCTGTTGCTTCCCATCCTGAAGAACAGTAACTCTACAGAACAGTCATGTCTTGGAATGACATTGTTAATGAGAAGCTTCAAATTTTATATATGCAGCAAGAAACACCACAAGCAGGCCAGACTCCATCCACAACTTCAGGTCTTCTTGGGACAAGAACGCAGGGGAGAGGCACACAATCAGCAGCAATGATGTTTCAAGAAACACCTCAAGCAGGCCAGACTCCATCCACAACTTCAGGTCTTCTTGGGACAAGAATACAGGGGAAAGGCACACAATCAGCAGCAATGTTTCAAGAAACACCACAAGCAGGCCAGACTCCATCCACAACTTCAGGTCTTCTTGGGTCAGGAATACAGGGGAGAGGCACACAATCAGCAGCAATGTTTCAAGAAACACCACAAGCAGGCCAGATTCCATCCACAGCTTCAGGTCTTCTTGAGGCAAGAAAGCAGGGGAGAGGCACACAATCAGCAGCAATGTTTCAAGAAACACCACAAGCAGGCCAGACTCCATCCACAGCTTCAGGTCTTCTTGGGGCAAGAATGCAGGGGAGTGGCACACAATCAGCAGCAATTATGTTTCAAGAAACACCACAAGCAGGCCAGACTCCATCCACAGCTTCAGGTCTTCTTGGGGCAAGAATGCAGGGGAGAGGCACACAATCAGCAGCAATGACATGTTTCAAGAAACACCACAAGCAGAGCAGACTCCATCCACAGCTTCAGGTCTTCTTGGGACAAGAATGCAGGGGAGAGGCACACAATCAGCAGCAATGACATGTTCAAGAAACACCACAAGCAGGCCAGACTCCATCCACAGCTTCAGGTCTTCTTGGGGCAAGAATGCAGGGAGTGGCACACAATCAGCAGCAATTATGTTTCAAGAAACACCACAAGCAGGCCAGACTCCATCCACAGCTTCAGGTCTTCTTGGGGCAAGAATGCAGGGGAGAGGCACACAATCAGCAGCAATGACATGTTTCAAGAAACACCACAAGCAGGCCAGACTCCATCCACAGCTTCAGGTCTTCTTGGGGCAAGAATGCAGGGGAGAGGCACACAATCAGCAGCAATGACATGTTTCAAGAAACACCAAAAGCAGAGCAGACTCCGTCTACAGTTTCAGGTCTTCTTGGGACAAGATTGCAGGGGAGAGGCACACAATACGCGGATTTAGGGTTTCTCTGCCGGAAGTCAATTTGTGCCGAAATTCCTTCCCACAATGCAATAAGCGTTTTGCATAACAATACGTACAGTTGAGAGGTTAATCAATATTCTTTGTTATGCAAAACGCATATTGCATTGTGGGAAGAAATTTCGGCACAAATTGACTTCAGGTAGAGAAACCCTAAATCCGTGTATATGGCAGCAATGATGTTTCAAGAAACACCACAAGCAGAGCTGACTCCACCCTCAGTTTCAGGTCATCTTGGATAACGAACAGACGGGAGAGCTCAACCCGCTAAAGAAATGAGAGATGCAGGTAAAGCAAGGGCCAGCCATGCACATGTAGAGGCATGAACCCCTGTAAAATAAGACCGATCAATGGAATGAAGACTAAACAGTCGGCAAAATTCAAGAACAAGATGTTTTTATGAAAACGGCAATGTTCACGACATTGAAAATGTGCAGCAGCCTTGTCGTGTTTACCTCCCGTCGATCGGCAAATATTGCCCACAATGCGTCATGATTCTAAATTTGCGAAAGAGCTTATATATCAGCATTTTTATTTTGCAACAGAGGGCGTGATTTAATGATAGCTTACATGAAGGTAAAACTCACATATATATTGGAGGTATCAAGCCTGCTTTGCATCTAACTTGTGGAACTTTCTTCTCCTTTAATTATCTTGAGATGGAAAAAAGTGGGCCTCAGGAGGGGTCAGACTTACATGGAAAAACTACCCAAAGAAACTAGCCCGCTGAAAAAATATCAAGCCCATTAACATCTTTATTTCTATCACAAGGTAGACCAAGGAAGTGCCAACTTGCACAGTGTCAAAACTTTACTATTCTGTTTATATGCTGTAACATAGTGAATTAAAAATTTGTATTGTTACCATGGCAACTTTGCAGGCTGGTGTCTATTCTGTAATGGCAGACACTACTCCGGATACATCTAATAAAGACAGACTGGCTATTGCTGTCCGATTTGTCGACAATAGATGTCAACCCAAGGAACGCCTCTTACATATCAAAGAGACAACTGACAAAACTGGGCTAGGTCAGGCAAAAGACATTATCACATCATTAGAAGAACATGATCTTGATCCCAAACACTTGGCGTTTCAGTCCTATGATTTTGCATCCAACATGTCCGGGAGCAGAAGCGGAGCTCAAGCAATGGTGTCAAAGGAGTTGGATTGCCAGATTCCATATATACCATGCCAAGCCCACAGGTGCAACACAGTTGTTGAACATGCATATGCCAGTAGCCCTATCATAGAAGAGATGTTTAACCCTAACAGGATGGTATACTACAAATACTACTTGATATATGCGCTGTTCGTGCATGCATCCCACGTGGTGTGATGACGCAATCGCCTCTAAGTGATATATAGGCACGGTTTCGCTGGCCAGCGAAGCCCAAGACCCGTGGCAAAGTGTCGCCGACCCAGTGCCTGGCATGCGATGGGTCTCGGGTTCGAATCCCACCCAGAGCAAACAACTTCTTTCCTTCTTTTCTCTCTTTATTCCTTCCTTCTTTCCCTTCCCGTCGCAAAAAAGCCCCTAGGCGGTAGGTTACCACTATCGAAACCCAATATAGGCTTCCTTAACCCTAACAGGACGGTATACTACAAAATACTACTTGATATATGCGCTGTTCGTGCATGCATCCAACGTGTTGTGATGACGCAATCGCCCTAAGTGATATATAGGCACGGTTTCGCTGGCCAGCGAAGCCCAAGACCCGTGGCAAAGTGTCGCCGACCCAGTGCCTGGCATGCGAGGGGTCTCGGGTTCGAATCCCACCCAGAGCAAACAACTTCTTTCCTTCTTTTCTCTCTTTATTCCTTCCTTCTTTCCCTTCCCGTCGCAAAAAAGCCCCTAGGCGGTTAGGGTTAATGTCATCGAGGAGATGTACATGTTTTTCTCAGGAAGTACAAAGAGACACGCTATATTAAGCAAATGCATGGATGACATCGAAAACGCCTTGAAACTTCGCAACCTAAAGCTCGATGGATGGGAAGAGCCGAGTCCATTCAGGCGGTGTGGACATCGTATGAAGCTATCCTGAATGCCCTGGATGAGATAATTTCATCACCACCCCCTATTGATGCAAAGCTACGTGCCAAGGCTTCAGGAATCCTCAAGAAAGTTAAGACCTTTGACTTTATTTCCTCACTTACGTTTATGAAAAACATAATGATGAAAACAAAGAGGTTGACAGAGACACTCCAGACAGAAGATCTCAACATTCTTGATGCTTTGAGTATTAAGAAATCAACTGTTGCTTTATTGTCAAGAATCCAGGTGGACAACAGTGGATTTGATGCTCAAATTAAGGCGGCATGTATGTATTCTGTACATCATGCAAATACCAAACTACCAACTGTGACACCAGATACAGATATAGTTGAATGGTGGGCAAGTATAGCAGAAAGGTATCCAGCCATCTGGAAAGTCATTAAAGCTGTTTGTAGCTGTTTTCACAGCCCAGCTGTTGAAAGTTCATTTAGTATTATGGGTAATGTGATTACACCACAGTAGCATTGGTATCAGCACATTCTCTGCCATACAAACAGTCAAGTACAACCTGAGAGCAGTAAATCACTCAGCAGTGGAACACTTTAAAAGGAAAGATATCCTCCATGATCCAGTGTCTCCATCCCTAGTGAAAAACATGAAAACAGCTCACAAAAGGTACCAAAATGAATTGAATGAAGCAAAAACTGCCAAGGAAGTAAAACAAGCCAAGCTGAAATTGAAGAAGAAGACATTACTGACAAAACAGAATGTCAAGAAACAAAACTTGTTAGCTGTACAAGCACTGGACCCCCCGCCGTGATGAGGGGCGAGACTACGGTCGCTCCGCTCCCTCGCCAACTTAAACCAAAACAGACTTTTTTTTAGGACCACAATCAGGCCTGATACGCTAAAACAGCTCTAATTATGGGTATTCACACTGATTTTGTGATCAAAAATAAAAAGCCGCCTATTCCTCCTTTTTTTATCAAAAACCCGGACATGAAACATGTTTTTTATTTTACTTGTCCTAATCTCTGAATTTCTTTTAATTTATATTTATCATTATATAATTAGGTCAACGATCCAAGGCTCAAGACATGGAAGAATCATACAATGCAGATAGTATTGGAAGACGCCATACTATACAAAATGTGGCTACACGCAAGATGCATAAGGCCCGTCATCAATCACCAAGAGAAGCAATCTGTTCTTTTTAAGTCGTGAAGGGATCATGATCAAAACTTCCGACACCCTGACCAGACACTGGCAGGGTGTCACTGGATCCACAAAAAAGTTCACCTTGACACTTAACCGGCATAGTCAATGCCAAATCGTAAGAATAAAATTTATACATTTAGACCATTTATTTCTGGAAAGCTTTACAAGAATGCCAAATCAAAGAAGTATATCATAAGGCTTACAAACAGTTGATTTGCCCTTAAGGTTAAACAAAGTGTTGAAGGGCTTTACCTCCAGAAAAAATGTATTATTACTTTATACGTAAGAAAATATGTCTACTTATCATGTGAAATAAAAAAATCCGGAAAAAAATGTGTGAAAATGTGTTTTTAGCCTATTTTTTTAGCTCTTGTCAAGCACTATTATTCGATTTGTTTACAAGCGCCAAGCAACTGTCGCCTAGGAGAGTGATTGACACCTTTATTATTAGAGAAGAATGGAATCTGTATAGTTCATGAATATTCATGTAGTATTTATACAACCTGTATCCCAGCCATTTTGCTTAGCTATCATAATCGCTCATATAAGACGCCCATATGATCCATGGTGTTAAACTGATATTCAGCAACTTTATATCTCTCGATCCGAAATATTGAATTTCAACTTTAGGCACATCTCTAGCAAGATAATTAAATACCTGTCACAAATAGAGGTCTTGAAATGTTACTTGCAACGTTAAAAATGTGAATAGAGAACAAATCGGGTTCAAACATCTTCAAAAATATGAGGTTATTGTCAACGCCTACTACCAGAATAGCCGGAAGAGGGCAGACTTCATAAGGGAGTGTTCATAATATATTTTAGTGGAGGACAAAGAATTTGGAACTTATTTCGGGAAATTTCCTGGGTTTTTGGTTTTGTTTTTTTATTTTATCTTCCTGTTCGGATGTTTCGGTTGGCACATTTTCCGGGGCATTTTCATGCACTTCACAGGAGTTTTTTCTTGGCTTCTCTGTAGCTGTCGTGTGTCTTTTTCCCCATGTACAGGGTATAAATAATAAATGAATAATAATATATGAAAAAAAGAATCTGGAACTTCAACGTCAAAAAACAAAACAAAAACAAGACAAACTGTACCCTGCTAAAAATATCAACCCCTATCCTCTCTGAGAATAAAAATAATAAGACTCCAACCTCACCTGCAAAAAAATATTTTTTCGGGGATAATTTGGGATAAGTTCGGGCCTATTTTATTGCGACAATTTTCAAAATCTATAAGGTGAAATACGGTGTCGTGGGGATGTGCGGCAGATTTGGGGTGCATTTTCAGCCATTTAGTTTAGACTCTGTTGTATTTTTAGCCATGATTTTATTGACCCTCAGTGTCTTGAAAATGATTTTCTCGAAAAAGTAAAAATTTGCGAAAACTTTCAGTCCAAAAGTTGATACAATTTTGGGTCTGTTTTATTCAAATTTACCGTAGTTTTTCGGAGTCACAGCCTCACATCCTTACCCAAACCAACTTGAGAAGGTTCCCCGGGTGTGTGCAAATTTGCAATTTATAGGCCTACACTCATCATTTAAGCCTAAAATCAAAGTGTTAATACCATTAACACTACCATGTCCCGCTTTTGTCGTGATGACTGGCTTCCAAAATGTAGGCCTATTTTAAATTATAAATCTGGTCCCGCTAGAGGTGTGTTTTTACCCGCGGAGGTCTCTCCCTCGGGTTCGTGGATGTGCCACAGTTTTGGGGTAGGCCTACCTTTTCAACGACTCATGATGGGTGGGTTTACAGCGAAGACCAACTTTTGGGCGCATTTTGGCAAAAGTGCCCTTAAAAAAGCGTCAAATTAGGCCAAATGTGGGTGACTTTGATCCCCGCGGTACAAATGTTTTGAAGTCGGAGACCCGCCCGAGGTGTTAAAAAAATGGTCGGGCCTGCTAAAAAACCTCCCGGAATCAAGCATGGGTAGGCATACCAAAATGCCTTGAGACCCCCCAACCCAGCGCCGGGACCTCCATGACATGATATTCTCCTCGAGTCCACCTGAACTTATCAACATAGGCCTATAACATTTTGATAGGCCTACTAGACCTATATTTGTCTGTAAACCTTTCTTGTAGTTGTAGGCTACCGCAGATATGTCTACCGTGATGACAGTAGCGTAGCTGCCGGGGGGAAGAGGAAAAAAAGAGAGGGTGAGAGGAGGGGCAGAGAGATGGGGAATCCAAACGATATGCAATACAGCTCAATAGGCCTACCATATACGATTATTATCAATAAGCCTGGCAAAAATTGTCTATTTGGGCCCCGCCCCCAGTGGGAAATTTGGTGGATTTGGGCCCCGCCCCTAGGGCCTACAGTCTTGCCCCTCCTGGAAAAAAATCCCAGCTACGCCGCTGCGTGATGATGTTGCAAAGTTATGGAAGTTCATTCATAAATTTCCCATTTCCACTCGACAACAACCGGGACAACAACAGGCCAGCACGCAGGCCGCAGTAGCTAATCCCGAGCTAATCAGAGACATGTGCGTTTCTCTTTCAACAGAAAATAATGTGACCACGTGACTGACACGATGAACGCTTCAAATAATTATGCTCTCAAGGCCGAAAGTATGATAATGGAAAATATTTATAATGAACACTCCCTTATTAAGCCACACCTCAGTTCCTTTCTCGGGTTGCCTGGTATATCAGCAAAATCCTACACCTATCGCCTTCCCTTGGTAAAATCCCTGATAAAAACTCGTGATATTGAAATTGAATTTCAGCGCCAGAACTTCCGTCATTTCTAGCATCATGGATGGATATGCAGTGGCGCCGCTTGAGGGGGGGGGTATTTCCCCCAATATTTTTCTTTCCCACCCAGTTTTTAGGCAAAATCAGCACAATTATGTAATTTTCCACTTTTTGCGGCAATTTACTGCAATGATTTCCAAGTGCCCCCCGTGTAATCTTCACTCCCCCCCCCCCCATGACACGCGAAAAAAAATTCTGGTTCCGCCACTACGGGTATGGCCATAGCTAGGGGGCTTTCCCACCCACCCCCAGTTGCCCTTGGTTATGCTGGACGTATGAGAAATTTAGAGCTTGTTCAATTCCACCAATTTTAGAAATTTTAAAGGTATATACAGTGTATATAGCCTATTAAAACGGATCACAGTCAAATAAAATATCGTATAGGCCTAATAATTTTACCAATGGCATTTATTGAGCTGCTCCTATGGTTTAATATTGATATTATATAATTGAGCTCCTTGTCAAGCTCCTGAGTACAGTGACTAACTGAGCTCCCGCTATTTTCAGAAATGAAGGCCTGGCCTTAAATGAATAATTAGGATTGAGCCAGCCTTTTGTTTCATTTTACAGAACTTTTTTTTAATCCCCCCAAAATTAGTGGGTTTTTTTAATGAAGAGTAGGCTTTTAAAACGAAATTCAAATTTGGCAATATTTTCCATTGCTTAACGAATTGATCTGCGTGAAAATGCCTAAACATGTGGCCAGAGCGGGATGAGTGGTATATAAATCTTAACTTGTGAGTAAGGTCGTAGGCCTATGGGGTTGTATGAGGTTGTGGATCACGAAATGCCCCTTTAATGTGTGCTAGGTAAAGTCATTCTTCCTCCCTTTCGACATGCCAAAATTTATTCCCTCCCGCCCCGGCTTGCCAAAAAATTGCTTTCTCGAAATGCTGTTCAATCAGTAGGCCTACCGGTATTAGCCTACTAATTATGAGCCAAAATTTCCAAGCGACTCGCTAAAAATCGCTTGCCTCCCGTCTCGGCCAGCCAAAAATCGCTTGTCCGCACCCCCCTGGACTGCCAAATTTTTGTGGCCCTTGCCCTTGGCCTCCCCAAAATGCCCCACCCCCTTTGCATAGGCCTAGGCATATAGGCCTATGCCAATTTTTTGGGATCCCCAATTTCCATACCCATACCTTAAATGGATTTCTAAATATCTACCTGTTGCATGCGCAGCAAGCATGAAAATGTGCACATTTTTTTTTTTCGCACCCCACATTTTCCCTCCCATGCACCAGGTTCATTGGCGCTAGATTTTAAGCTAGAAAATACCTAAATATTTTAAAATCCAAACTCGGCAACACCACTATGACGGAAGGAATCGGGAAAATAGAGCCCGTCGTATACGTAAACAGAAAAAAAAAAAAAAAAATGAGAGTGTCACTTTTGTCCAAAAATGTCGAATTTTGGCCTTGAGCAGCGACAATCAGAGGTAAGAAAAACACAGTATGACGCAGCTTGAAATATAGAGTCACTATATCAATTTTGAAGTTTGTACTTCAAAGCACAAGCAAACGAGGTGAAATGGTTCTAAAAAAAAATTGATTTCGCTGTATCTTTTTATCGCGAAACTAGACAATTTGACAGCAGCGAGTCGGAAAAATAGCAAATATCTCAATTTTCTGCTATCGAAATAAAAATTTAAATAGCACCTGCATATAGAAGAGGGTTTATAGAAATAATGTAGGTCAGAATTTTGTCTATGAAATCGTGCACGGAATTGTTATTACTGGTTACAAAACGACATACAAGTGGAGGCCATTTTACTTCAAATTCGCAAACATGTAAGCTTACTAAAACAAATCGAGACAAGCAATATCAAGAATGAATATGCACATTCTTTTATTGACTTGTTTGTAATGTCGTCGTAGTTCCCAACAAAATCGCCACTTCCACTGAGAAATTATGGCCGTGTTCCCAAAAATCTTGATGCTCCGGATATTGAAAAAAATTGAAATGTTTGAAAAGTACATTTCTTTTTGAGCCAAGTGGAAAATTCAAGCATAATAATAACCCTTACACTTTCAGCTTTTAGACGTAGTTTATGTTTTCTCTCTCGATATTTATTTCCAGAAATAGATAATTTTAAAGGGGGCTACATGCAGTCTCATTCTGGATCGATCATTACAAAGTTTAGTATAACCTTAAGGTGGCAACACCTGGGCCGGTTAGTAGATTTAAGTTTGTTTGTTTTTATTTCTGCAAAATACCACCTGATTCGTAATGCTGGAACTTAATGTACGTTTTACGCTGCACATTGTGTCTGTAAGTGAAGCATGACCTCAGCACATGGCTCTGTGTTGTAGGTATAGGACACTTTCTTTATAACATTTTTCATTCAATGCCTTAGATACTACTAATATTTCCCCACCTGGGGGTGACACTCGTAATAAGCCATGGGTCAATATTCATATGGGTCCTTTTTATATCCTTTTTAAAATGCCAAGAAGGTATGTACCCCCACCCTGAGTGGTATCAAATGAAAGAGGTAAAGAATATAATAAAAGTAATTTTCCAACCGGGGTCACACTCCTCATAAGACATGGGTCAATATTCCTATTTTGGGTCCTTTTCATATCTCAAAATGCCAAGAAGGTGGCAATTTAATTATACATTATTAAGGGAACTCGAATGAGCGTTTTGAGCGTTTCGACTGCATTTTTTGTGGGACATGAGAGCACATCAGACCTATCGAATTGCATTCTGAATACGAAGAATGTCTTTCTGATATCAAATAATTTTCATTTCATGAAATTCACGATATAATACAAATTTTATGACAAATTATTAAAATTTGATATTTTTCACATTTTGGAGATATAACAGTCCTCGAATTAAATTTTATAAATTTAATGATATAGTCTTAAAGTGTATGGGAGCTGGGAGGAAAAGCCGACGATCAATTGAAAATTTTAACCTTTCATATTGAAGATATGGATTTTTTTCCCAAAAAGACCTAATTTTTTTTGGGTGTTTTGGGAAAAAAAAATCCATATCTTCAATACGAAAGGTCAAAATTTTCAATTGATCGTCTGCTTTTCATCCCACCTACATACACTTTAGGTAGAAATCATCAGATTTATAAAGTTTACTTCGAGTACTGTTAAATATCAAAAATATCAATTTTTAATCATTTGCCATAAAATGTGTATTACATTGCAAATTTCACCTGGGCCAGCCAGCATCACCTGCAGTATGCATGTTTTGCTGAATTCAACAACCTTTATAGACAATGTTTCCCAGGGAAAAAGTAGCACAAAATACAGACTTAAAAACTTACGAACAGTCGATCATTCTTCCAGAGACAATTTGATATGCTTAACCCATCAACTAGACACTATTAAAAAACCCTAAAATACTTTTTAAACTGGTAATTTTTCAACATTTGTGGCAGTTTCTGAGGAGCATACATACTGTAGTCTGCTTTCTTACAGTTGGTGAACTCTGACCTAATATCATATATGTGACCATAATTAGCCTGAAAAATAATTAGACAGAATACCAAATCTGGCTAATATAGTTTTGATTCTGGTTAATGTTTTAACTAGAATACAAAACCTGGCTAAATATGTTAGCCAGAAAAATTTTCAAGTTAAGAATTTAGCCTGAAATTGGATTCAGGTTATGATTTCTGTATATCAATAACCAGAATTGATATTATGGTTAATTTATTGGCCTTTGAATAATTTCTGTTTAAATTCAGGCTAAATTAACCAGGAAATTCACATTTGAGCACAATCCATGCTGACTTTTGTGAAACCAGCTGTATGACCATGCAACATACAGAACGCTGATGATCAGCTAGAGGAACAGCTGAAGAAATACATCAATCTGGAATTGACAGAGTGTTTAAGTTACACTGCCACACAGCCATCATTGGAGGACAAGAAGTTCTTACAGTTAATGGAAGAAGAAGTCAAAGTTAAAGATGGGCAATTTAGAAAGTAACACGTGACTATGCAAAATAAAATTGTTAGGTTCATTCTTGGTCTGGACTCACGGACACATGTTGGCCAGACTGAACTTGATAGGCTTGAGTTTTTAAATACTGTTGAAGCTTAACCATGCTTTTAAAATTTTTAATAACATGTCTCCAGATTATCTGAGTGACCATTTTATAAAAGTAACTGAAAGACACCGGTATAATACCAGGGATAGCCACCTCAATTTTGTTGTTCCAAAGTTTCATGGGCAAATTGGTAGTACCACCTTCCAATACACTACAGTCAAGGCCTGGAACTGTCTCCCAAGCAATATTAAATCCATCAATGGCTATGCCAACTTCAAAAAAGAAGTAAAGCTCATCTTGCTACAAAAGCAAGATCACAAGAAGGTGGGAGTTCTAGTACTTGACTGTTTCGTTTGTTTCCTTCTTTTGTCATTGATGTTGTCCCCTTTAAAGGACCCCAATGGAAATAAGCCTCCATGGCTTTTTGGGCTATCCTTGGTCTTATCAACGTGCTCTCTATAAATATGTGCTGTTTATATTCTTATTCTGTTTTTATAAAATGTATATAAGTATTTTCTATATGTGCCTTTTAAAATGTCAATTGTTGATGTTGATAAGACTAAATAAATATGAAATGAAATGAAATGAAATATGCCTATACAACCAAGCCACATCATACCCAAACTGCTTACAGCAAAGACTTAGTAAAAACGAGCAGTTACGTGAAGAACATGTGGAGTTCATGGAAAACTTGGAGGCCAAAGGATACTCAGAACGTGTGCCACCAGAAGAAATACAAAGAGACGACCAACGTGTATGGTATATTCCTCATCATGCTGTGAGACACTTGCAAAAGAGTCATCTTCAACTGTACAGCAAAGTATGGTGGAACATCTTTGAATGAGGAACTGTTATAAGGTCTAGATTTGACCAACAGATTGTATGGTATAATAACCAGATGGAGGCTGAAAGAGGTAGCTCTCATGACGGACATTGACGCCATGTTTCATCAATTGCATGTCCCAAAAGATGACCAAGATATGATGAGATATTTCTGGAGGCCTAACGGTGATCTACACAAAGAACCATGCATCTACTGGATGAAAGTGCACATTTTTGGTGCAGTATCCTCACCAAAATGATGTGCAAATTATGCACTAAGAAGATGTGCATTAGACAATACCTACAGACTAGTATGAAGAAACAAGAACTCAGGCAGTCTTGAATAACTTTTATGTGGATGATTTTGTGAAGTCCATGGAGAGTGAAGATGAAGCAGTGAAATTAGTGAAAGAGTTGAAAGCAATGTTAGCAGAAGGTGGTTTCCGTTTGAAGAAATGGGTTAACAGCAGAAGGTTATGGACTCAGTGCAGCCAAGTGAAACGTTCCAAAACAACCGGCAGAGCAACCAGGAACTGAACTGGCCAACAGTGGACATCAGTTTACATCGTGTGAACATTCGAGACGAAATGATTGGGAATTTTAAGGTACCTGAAATCATTCATACGCCCTTGAAGGTAACCTTGGGTACATTGACATGGTCCAGAATTGTGGTTAGAAAACCACCCTACCCGCTGGTGATCAGCTAGAGGAACAGCTGAAGAAATACATCAATCTGGAATTGACAGAGTGTTTAAGTGACACTGCCAACAGTGGACATCTGTTTACATCTTGTAAACATTCAAGAGGAAACGATTGGGAATTTTGAGGTGCCTGAAATCATTCATACGCCCTTGAAGGTAACCTTGGGTACATTGACATGGTCCAGAATTGTGGTTCGAAAACCACCCTACCCGCTGGTGATCAGCTAGAGGAACAGCTGAAGAAATACATCAATCTGGAATTGACAGAGTGTTTAAGTGGCACTGCCAACAGTGGACATCTGTTTACATCGTGTGAACATTCAAGACGAAATGATTGGGAATTTTAAGGTGCCTGAAATCATTCATACGCCCTTGAAGGTAACCTTGGGTACATGGACATGGTCCAGCATTGTGGTTAGAAAACCACCCTACCCTTTTCCCATTCAATTCTTGTTACAGTATATTGTTTCAACCTAATAGTAGGGGGGTCACGCCATGCAACGTACGCTGTCTTGCGAGGCACACACACAAGAAAAAGGGAATGTACATGCTGCGGGATAACTTGCTTGGTTTGTGATATCAAATTATAATGCTTATCGGTTTATTTACCTATATCCTTCCATTTGAATTTGTAAAAGCCAATAATAATTTATTGTAATGAAGAAAAAATAAATAAATCCTAAGTTAGAAAGTAACCAAAAAAAAAATGGGGGGGCTAGGCCTAACTTTTTTTTTTTAACAATTGGCATCACCTACAGCAGATTTTGTTTCTCTACATAAAATTAATAATCAATAATTAGCAAATGAAAAAAATAAATAAAAATATGAAAGCTGCAAGGGATTGTTTGTTTGGTTTGTTTAAGCCCTTACAAAGTTAAAATATTTTACCAACTTCTTTTTGCCTTATTTTGTGTAACATTTAGTTTTTTTAACTACAGATTCAGTCAAGAAGAGTCCCAATCCTAGGATTACGTATGCAGTTTTTTATGTTGTTGATGCCTTTCTTCGAAAATTGGGAAGACCTACGAAACTGCTTTGTGCTTGTTTGTCAACATGGGACAAAACAGCAATAATCCCAGATAGAACTACATCTCTGTTGGCAAAGACAAAGAAACTTGCTCAGACTTGTAAATCTTATGATGATGTCTGCATTAAGTTACATATTCCAGCAAGAAACTTATATCCCGGGCTCGAGTCGTCAAGTTACGTTGGCAAAGAATGTTAGAAGGCCAACATCACTGCTAGCACGCTTGAAAAAGAGCAAAATCCTCCGATGAACTTAACAATAATGATGGTGTATGAAATGGAGGCTTACCGAATCAAAAAGCATTTGTCACGCCTTAATCTTATTACATGGCTCTCCAACATCCTTGGAAAAGAACTACTGCTGAAGGCAAATAAAGTCAATCTCAACGCAAGACTGAATTCCATCAGAACTAAGAGGCAGGCTCTTGAGCACACCAGAAATACAGAAGCTCTTCAGCAGATGGAGAAAGATCAGTTTGCTCTTCCTGTGGAAACTGAAACTGTGCCCACAGAGATAAATACTCTCCACAAAACAAAACAGGAACTGAGAAATCTTAGAATTATCAACCGCAAACTTCAAAAACAGCTCTCACAAAAGAGGAAAGAACTGAGAAAAGCAAAAATTGATTTGGATAAATCAAAAAAGATTCAACAACAAGTGCTTGATCTCAAAAAAGATTTAAATCTGAAGGCCTCTGTTGTAGATAGAGAAGCATCAAAAGTTAAAAGGAAAGAAACCAAAGTGAACAAAGTGAGACAAGAACAAGTATCAACCCACTTCAGTCCAATCAATGTGAAACGAAGAGAAGCAGGAACCAGGCATAACAAAATTCACGACCTCACCAGAGAACTGGAAAAGAAGAGCGGCAAAGCCAAAGCAATGTACCGTCAAAAAACGTAATCTTGCAGAATCAAGACGCTACCATATCAGCAAAAACAAGCCAGAAACTCAAGAAACCAAGCTGAAACAGAGACATGAGACCTTGCAAAAGCGGTATGATGATTTAGAAACATCAATTGATAAAGAAAAACAAACAAAAAAAGTACAGGAATATGTACTCTTACAAGCTTAGAGAATGCTACATGGGCCTTTCAAGTATCGGTGTAAGCGCAAAACAAAATGTCTAAGGTGACATACACTGTTCTGAGTACTGTCGGAAATTGTGATGTGACAGAAGCTGACCTCCCTAAGGTTAGCTTCAACAAATACATTTCTCAGGAAGCCAACCTAGCGGCATCACAGTTCATAGCTGAAGACTTGGACAATGCTACAATAGTAACAAGGAACAGTGATGGCACCAGCCGTGATGGTGAGAAGGTTGTTGATTTTGAGGTAACAGTTAGTAAGGGGGAAACCTTAACTGCTGGAATCATCCCAGTACCCTCTGGTGAATCGGAACAGCAGCTTGACGCATTCAAATTCATGATGAATACATTTTCTCAACTTCTAGATAATCCAGACACAACACATACCAGCAAAAAGCTTATTTCCAAAGTAAAAAACACAATGAACAACTTTAGTTATTCTCTCACCTATTATGAGGCCTTTTTTGATTTAAAATTCATAACATAATTTCTTTAGTATTTTTCTTCAATTAGTGGAATTGTTTACATCTTTATCAACAAAAAGGGGACATTTCGTCAATTTTGCAATAAATAGCAAAAAGTGGATCTTTTGGGTTAGGACACGTAACCCCCACATCCACAATTACATTTTGCTGCCCTGATTGCCTCATCCCCTTCCTGCGTACGGGCATGCATGATGGCACATCTTAAATGTGGGGCAAATCAGAATAGCAAGTTCAACTCCCTATACAAAGATGTTGAAGATAGTTCTTCCCTTCTTGCCTCAATATAATTCGGTTTGCTGCTTCATTTCTCTGTCTGTCTCTCTTTCTCTCTATCTTTTTATTTATTTAAAATACAGATTACTGAGGAACCAGGTCATAGCAAACATGAATATGGTGGGTCATTATGGTAAATGGGCCATGGATGATACCACACTGTTCACAGTAGTCACAGGTAGGCCTAGGCTAATTGCACACTTTGTTAATATTATTGAGGATTTAAAACCAGAACTTGTCATACTTGCAGTTTAGACTAGAATCAGATGTAGTATTCAAGACGCAACTGCATTTTAGTGACAGGTATAGCCAAACAAAAGGGAAAAGAATCAGAAGATTTTAAA
Organism: Amphiura filiformis; assembly: GCF_039555335.1. Classification (NCBI taxonomy): domain Eukaryota; kingdom Metazoa; phylum Echinodermata; class Ophiuroidea; order Amphilepidida; family Amphiuridae; genus Amphiura; species Amphiura filiformis. The sequence continues at coordinate 52,441,100 of NC_092633.1, read as the reverse complement.
ATTGAAGATGCCGATATTGACAGATCACATCAGCTTGGCAAACCACAGGTAGGAAAACACAGGCCTATCATTATCAAGTTTACCTGATAAAATGCTCGCTTGGCAGTCATGAAGCAAAGAAGAAAACTCAAGGGAAGAAAATGGGTAATCTGCAGGCACACACAGTGTCATCGACCCGATATCTTCATGGCAGAAATCGCCATGGTAGACTGAATCCACCGCCACGCATGGCCATTAAACATATCGACCTGTTTAATAGTTTCGCATAAATAGGCTGAAGGACATCTGACTAAGGCTACTGACAATAGCCCCGATTACCTCGGTGACTGACCTCGCTGTGTGTCAGTCAAGCATGGTATGCCATAGGCCATATTCTTTTAGACAACCTTCACGATTGGCCTATACACTGCGCTATATAATTCGGCACATATAAATCAGAATTATTGCGGAATTATTGTCAGTTTTTGACTCAAGACGCAAGCTACTGTCTCAAAGCGCAAGCTAACGACTATCATATCTGTTCAAAATATATATTCATGTGCAAGGAACCACATCTGGTTTCTTTATACGAAATCATTTACGGGAGATATTCATCATTTTCTACACCGGTATCAAAAGATTTTCTTCTCATATCAAACTCGTGCATAGCAAATGCACGTGTATCGATCCCGGTATTCATTTTAGTATCTCTGCTGTACCAAGTAATTATTAGCCAGGCGATGTCGGTGTGGCACATCTAACATCATTCACCCAGCATCTACTGAACATGACAAAACAACTCTCGCAAAAAGCCCAGTTGGTAAAAAAGTTATGGACATGGATATTAAAGTTGCTCCTGGAACCATGTCAAGTCCTACTATCCACAGAGAGGACACCTTAACAGTGCTTCAAATTTTAAATTATAAAAGGCAGCTATTGCATATACGATTTTCTTGCAGTCACTTGATGAAAAAAAGACTCATCTCTATTTTTGAAAAATGTTAATAAATATGTATGATTCTTTTAATTTTTTTGTCTGAGTCATGTACATGATTATAATTTTTTCCAAGGTTCCTTTTCAGCATTAACCATTGTGTATACATGGGCGACATCAAGCGTGTGCATTGGACCGTGAGCAAAATAATACGCGCTGGACGGCTATCAGTACGCTTAATTTGTAAAAGGAAATCTGGAAAACATTATAGTTATGACATATGATAGGTAAAAACAAAAGATTTAACTATTTTCCCCCTCACAGTGAACATCATGCACATGGGGAAAAATACAACCCATTAAAATGAGCCTTGGCATCTCACATATTAAACCCATACTTTCCCTATGAATGTGGGAGTTATTTGTCTCAATATTTGAGCACAAACATAGCTAGCTCAGGCAACGCTCTGACTCGCATTAAGCAATTTTTAAATTAAAAGATGTCAGAAGTGTTTGCTACTGCTTGCTAGCAGACCCATTGGGGCTGTGCTACCTATCGTAGGAATTCCAATTGAATGAACGCAGCTTTCAACAGATGTACTCGATCCAACCGCGATCATATGTCGCGTATTTCAAACTATAACGCGAACGCACGACCTTGGATACAATGCTAACCAATCACAAGTGCGTTGGCATGGTTGGATTGACACGCTATTGAAAGCTGCATTCATTCAATTGGAATTCCAATTATAGACCCCCTCCGATTGCCTTGTGTTCAGTAATGATTGTGCATCACACTTTGTCTATACTGTAAAAGTGGACATTTTTGCGCTACATTTATTTTTGTGTTTTTTTAACATGGAAATGACAACACACACGTATATACCTTTTGTGTGTATTATGTCAATGTAAGGAAACTTTAAATTGTGAATTCAAAATTCAAAAACAAGGGAAACACTTACAAACTGGCAAAGCGCAAAAAAATATTTACGTTAAAATTTCCACTTTTACAGTATATGTAAACCAACCTTAGGCAGTAGAGAATTTATCAAAGCAACATAAGTACAAAGTTTTTCAGTTTTGCAAACAATTGCAATCTCATTTGAGGGCAGCTTTCAGGGTCAGAATTTCGTTTCACAGTGCGAGAATCAATCTTAATTGCAGAATACATTTGCGGGAATTATTTGATTGTTGCAAATCAATTTCTGTGTAAAAGTTTGCGAGAATCAACTCTGATTCACACAAATCTGTTTACGAGGATCGATTCACGGATTCTCGCCAAAATTCTGACCCTGAGCTTTTGCACAAGTACAGAGACCAAATGGCCTATAGACCTTTTCAAGAGAACTTTCGATAAACACAGATCATGTGGTATCATCAAAAAATAGTCAACCAATCAATTTCTGTCAAGTTGAATGCACATTCAATGTGCTGCGTTAAGCAAGAGTAACGGGGTATATGATTGGTGTGAACAATCATACCACGCCATGCGCATATGGTGGCGCTTGTCAAAGTCGCTGTTGCCAGTGTGATTGTTTGTGGTATTTTTATTTATCGCATGCGACATCTTTCTAAACTCATTTCCGACGATTTCTTAATCAGCTGCTGAAAAGGTCTATGTTGTTGTTTTTGTTTGTTTTCAAGATGGAAACAATCTCTCACAATGATTTCCTCAAAAGATGGCAGTCATCTTCTGTTGATTCAGTCTGACGAGTCCGTATCAATGGGAGGCCAATTACATGCCAGCTCCATGTGCACACCTTGTGGTAACCAGTCACAGTAGGCTTTGAGCAAGTCTGCAGAAAAGAAAAAGTGCATAATTTTTAGATCAATGTAAGTTCATATAAATAAGTGCATGTAAAAGGCAGAGTTCACATAGGAATATACGGTATTCGCTATATGCTATACGGGTGAGATAGTGGGAAAATATAAAAGTTTTTATATATTCAAAAATTTAACCCAGTAAACCAGAACATTCATATTAATTTGATGGTGAAAAAACCAACCTAAAATCTGTTTTAAGGGAACGACTGACCCTGTTTTAAGGGAACGACGGACCCAGCTTTTCTGTTTTGGGATTTTTAATAAAATTAGCTGCATGCATGTAAAAATCAATTTCAAATCAAGACTTTTATTGCCAGTTAAGACTAACTAAAGGATTAGGATTTAGCTATGTTTCATTTGGCAAAACAGGATAATATTTTTTTAATCCCAAAAAAATTAGTTCTGTATTTTTCTGGAATAGGGAATAATACCTACATTTCTTGTCTGTTTTCCATGCCTGTATTAGGGCATCTCTGTTGTCTACTTCTTCACTGATCAGTGCATTCAGTAGCGTCTGTGTACGAGGCTGCAAGCTGAAATCAAATCAAATAAGAATTGAAACCGTTTCAAAGCCTACAAATCTTTATCTGATTATTAAATCAGCTTAAAGACAGCATACATGTAATTTTGCATCTGTCTTTTCTTGCGACATACTCTGCATTGGCCTTTTCCATCTGAAATTGGTCATACCCCTCTGGAAGATTTAAGAATTAAGTCTTTCGCAGATGGAGTATGTTTTTGAAATGGATTTGACAAGGCAAGGGTTAATTATTTTAATTGTATATATTCCACAACTGGAGTATTTCAAATGAAAGTTACCCATATTCTATATAAAAACAATACTCCCTCTGTGGAAGACTTACGCCAATCTTTCACAGGGAGAGGGTGGTTTTTGAATGGAATAGCCCGTTATTGATTCTCTGCTGTATTTTCTGATTTTCCCTCAGATGGTTTATGCTTCATTTAGGGCTTTTGCAGACCTGCCAACCTACCAAAGTTAGAAAGAGGGACATTGAGGCCAAAACCTTGTACATGTACACAAACCAAGTACCGACAAATTCAAATAATTGAGGTGTGCAATACGTTCAGAATTCAGGGAAGCGTTTGCAGGTCTAAATTTATCACAATAGACTAAAGAGAATGTTATAACAAAATTTTAAAGTGAATTTTGCATCATTTTCTGCTGTTCTTACATTTAAATTTGCCATCACTGAAATTTTCAGAAAGCAGGACTGTCCCTCTTTTTCACTTTGGAAAACCCCAAATGAGGGACAGTCCCTCAAAATGAGGGACAGTTGGCAGGTCTGCTTTTGATCTTCTTTCTCAATGTTTTTGGCCCCAGCATTTGTCACTCTGGCAAAATGCACACAGATCGTCATGCTATTTACTGGTCTTGGGGGTATAGTTGATACACTTCCGAGGCATATTGTTGCTTGCTTTGTCAAACATAAGCCCTTAGTTCTGATATCTCCCCAAGTATTTACCAATGTCTTATTTCAAATTTGGAATTTTTTCCCCTTGCATGGTGGTCCCGGTATGCCTTTACCCATGACTTACTTTGCCCATGTCTTGACCATCGTACTAGGTGTTGAAGAGAGACTAGATGTGTACTTCTGTAGAGATGAAATAACCTGCCAACAAAATATCAAACACCATAAGTGCACTGCTAATGTTATCACTTCAAAAGTTCTATCAGTGATTTGAAAATCAGATTTGTGCACTTTTTGGAGCACTCACTAAAAATGATATGGATGTACGGCCACATCGACTCAACTTATGTCAACAAATAACCCCCTTTTTGTTTTACTGTCATTCTCTCTCTCCAAATGACCCCTTTTTTGTTTTAGTGTCATCAAAAGACTCCTTTTAAAAATAATTTTGAACAAATGTCTGAGAATTTCTCACCAAATGACCTTAATTTTTTCTCTAAAATCCTCTAAATATCTTTTAATTTTTTTACTTTTTGAAAATTTTGAATCAAACATTTGTCAACTTTTATAGTTTGACCCAAATATTTTCTGAGTCTCATGGAAAGACCCCCTGTTTTGGTAGAATTATCCTGTCTAACAGAAAGGCCCCTTTGGGGGGCCCTCTCACCAAATGACTCATTTTTTGGTGTTAAATCTCTCACTAAACGATCCTTAGTTTTGAACTGGTGTTCGCACATCCCCGTCACTTCCAACAAAGTCGAGTGCCCCCTGGTTTCTGCATGTACAGAACCTTATGCAACACATAGCTGAATGGAGCTTTGCTGATTAAAATTTTTGGTTTGAAAAAAAAAATAGTAGTCAAAGGATTTGCCATTCTGGTTCCATCCATCTTTCACCTTGTGATTATATTTTGACTATGACACACATAGACAGTATATATTTGTATACTAAAGTATTTACCTTTCCTTCCAGCAGAAACCTGGCAAACCATTTGTACCTATCTAGACATCTAGGGTACTCCAATTCCTGAGCTGGTATTAGCCATGCATTGCGTCCTACAGAAAATGTATATACATGTAATTACATGATTAACTCTCTCCATGCAGGTGTCGACTGCAGAAGACAAGCTCCCAAATTGTTTTTTTATTCAAAAATTTCGGAATTGTAAATGTTTATATTTGGAATCAGCATGAAAAATGCATTAAAATGAGTACAAACAAGCCCAATATTGGTTCAGTGGTTCTTGATATAGATCTTGATGTTTTGAGAAATATCTCAAAACTTGTACTATTTATGTTGAAGCCTATCACTAGTAAGCATAGCATTAATGAATCAAAGTACAGTCCAACCTCTTTTACCCCCTCCCCCCAACATGACCAAGCATTGGCTGGATATGTGAAAAAATCTGGAAAATGAATCATGCATGATTCTGCATTGTACTGAAGAGCTAAAATTAGTACAAAACTGATTCAGAGCATATCATTAAAAACATATGAACTTGAGATTATAATCAGATCTACTGGACTTGCGTTTCTATGCAGTGGCAATATTTCACATCCTATATCTCGGATGCATCAATCAGGCCAACTGATGTTAATGCGGCAAAAGTTTGTTAACCTGTGATGCGAATGTTGTGTCACAGGTCGAAGATGAGCCAAAACTATGAGGGATCTTCTTGATAGCTGAACAGTAGGCCCCTGCCAAGTTCTGACGTAGCCCGCCTCCCCATTCGTTTGACAACAAGGATGTCAAAATATTAGATCGTGAAAGCAGATGGTTTGAGAAGCGATTTATGTAAAACGGGCCTTCACTTAACAAGGGAGGCGGGCTATGTCACCAGCCCTCGAATTAACCCACGGCACCCACAGCATTTTGCCGTGGGTGCCCATCCCCACTGCCATAATGCCCTCAAAATATGTCCTTTACCCAAGGCAGTCACTTGCCATGCCCTCTAATGAAGTTGCCGTCCGGTGCCCCAGCCCTGCCCCTTCATAATAAAATCATCTATCTATGTTTGTGTGTGTTTTCTTCACTTTTGAGAAATTGCCTTGGCGCCCTTCTCAAATTTTCAACAGTTGCCATGATGCCCTCTTGAAATATTACAAACTGCCGTGCTGCCTTGCCTTTTGAGTGAAAATCCAAGGCAATTATCAACTTGCCCTAAAAAAGTTGCTGTGCCCCTTCAGATCCTTAATTCAAGGCCTGTATGTCACAACTTGGCCTACTTTTCAGCTATCAAGAAGATCCCTCACAGGTTTGGCTCATCTTCGACCTGTGCATCACAGGTCAATGAACTTTTGCCACATTAACATCAGTTGGCTTGATGATGCATCCGAGATAGGATGTGAAATACATGTATTGCCACTAATAAAAACATAGGTCCAGTAGACCTGATTATAATCTCAAGTTCATAGTTATTAATACCTGGAGGAATGATAATCTTCATAATCGCATTTAAAAACATGTTTTTCCATGAACATCACATGGCCATATAACAGAAAGATCTGTATACAAGAGATCTGCTTTAAATTTCACACCACCAAATAGTATTATATGGTTGTGCGCCCTGAATGCATTCTCAGAAAAACTGATTGATGGCCAAAAGTAAGCATTAAAATGAGCAGAAATTTGCATAACTTTGGCTAAATTTGGATTGCTCATGATTAATAATATCAAATCCTGCAAGTGTACACAGATGGGAGAGATCAAGTATTTTTTAATGATTTTAGGCAGCCTTTTCTATACAGAAACACTGGCATGATTTTGGATGTAAATCAGGTAATTCAAAAAAACATCATAGACTTTGAGGGCCAGTCGTAAAAAATAATGATGGTCAACCTATATTTATTCTCAGTCAGCGGGATCAGGCTAGGGCTAATTTCAACCATCATAGCTGTCGCTAAGAACTAAGTCGCTCCTGCGAAGAAAATTGATGTTTTCTTGAGGCAAATTTAGTACATATCTCTATGGGGATTTATTTGGTAGTGTGAGATCATAAAGTGCCGCTATCTACATGAATACAGTGTACCTACAACCCATCAATACTATACTCACCAAATGTACAGGTCATGTGACAATGTGGCACTCCTGAGTCCGAATGATAGGTTGGTATGGGTTGTTCTAATGGCTTGGAGAAGGTACATAGATGAGGCACTAGTAGAGGGAGCCACTGTGGTTCAATAGCTGTCACACCTGTCAAATTTTAATGAGTCAAATTGGTGTGGAGTCCCTTTCACAAAGCTTTTTATAATCTATTATTTTGTACTGAACTCATTGGAAAACTGCAAATCCCAACTTTCCTACAGGGTTGCTGGTAATAGACCTTTTCAAGTCAAAAGTTTTCCAAAGTTTGTTATGGATGACCCCATTTACAATTCCGGGTCATCGACGCTAACGCAAACGCAACTATTACGTCTGAACACAAATCTGCATGAAAGACATGGTCAAGCATTGGGTATGACTTGTGCATGAGATTGATATTTATATTGCGAAGACCACACAAAGACCAAATCAAATGTGCTGCAGATGACACACATTTGCATTTTTCTTTTACTGTCACATCGTGAAGTGCCAAATAGTGGAAGTGAAAATATTTCTCTGTGATGACCCATGTTGATTTTGGCTAAATATGTTGTATTTTCACTCAAAAGGGTATGTGATTCCACTTGATTTATTATGCACCAATTTGACCCCCTAGCTTACTGAATAAATACTTTGATTTTCCGATCTTTTCTGATCTTGATTTGAAAAGGTCTATCCAAGGGAAAAATAAGCAGGCACCCAGGCTCTATTTGTGACTGGACACTACGAATCAGCTGTAAAGTCGGCCCGGTCAATTCTGTTTCGTGTTTAGAAAATATATATCATAAGCTTTAAAATAGCATATCATTTGACTTCAAACGATATCCAGAAGCGGGGTTATGGTTTGTTGAACTCAGCTCCTTCAACAAAATGGTAACTTTTTTCGGTTCTACGTGTGTCTCTTTTTCCACATTGCTGGTAATTAAGTCATAATTGACGGTCATTTCAAATCATCCCCAAGTCAACGAGGTTCAGGAATGTCCTCTCATTGTTATTGTTGGTTATACATACCTAGACAAAATACAATGCAATTGTAACCCACCACTTGAACAGGATTTAGCCAAAGCAAACAAAGACTAGAGCTATTTAATGATTAGACTACTATCCTCTTCAGCAATAGGATTATTGATTGGTTTAAATGCTATCAAATGAGAAACATGTCGCGCCTAATTGAGACACTTATGAATACGACCTGCACGCACATTTTGCACTGTATCTCAGAATACAATTTGCTGAGTTTACGGCTCATTCGTAGTGTCCACTCACATTTGCCCACTTGTTACCATGTTCTGGTTAGCCTCTTGTACAACATACCTCACACTTGCATGCCAGAATATATGCACAGTGTGTAACAATATATTTTCCGGTTCCCACAAAATCCACCTCAACTGGACTCTACTTTTTCACAAAAGTAGAGCCTGATCAAACCCTGTTATTTTTCTCTTGACTGGTGCCAGAGCGAGGGAAATGAGGGACAGAGGAGAGAAGCTTAAGGAAGAGAGAGATAGAAAGGTAGGAAGGTAGGGAGAGAAAGAGGAGAAGGGAGGGAGAGAGAGAGGAGGCAGACTGGGCGATAGAAAGAGGGGAGGTAGAGGTGAGGTGGTGATGGGTGATGGTCGGTAGGATGGGGTGGTGTGGATTTCAAGTGGCTTTGTCATCCTTTCTCATGCTTACCTCTCATGTATGGTTTCTTAGTTTCTATGATCTCTTGGTACACTACATATTCTGGTTGTTTCTTGGCAAGCACAGAGTTGGGATGGATGAATACAGCGCCCTCTATTCCAACGCTTTGATAAGCACCTCTCTCGTGGTTCTCTTGGTCCTCCGACATTCTTCTAAAATGATAAATTCATAGAGAATGAAAAGTCCAACTGTAATTTCATTATAAAATAAAATTAGTTACAGAGTCCTTTTGGACAAGAAATTTTTTCCCTGACCCGACAATACCCCATAACATCTACCCCGACCCATCCTTTTTAATTTTCTTTAACTCTGCTTTACCAGACAGAAACATGTCACTTGCTAACCCAACCCATCCTGAAAATTTTTAATTTTCTTTAACGTGACTCATCCAAACTATTTTGTGTGGACTGTACCACTTGGAAAAGAAATGAGAGTTAGAGAATAAGAGATACGATACGATATTGGATAGGCAGAAAACAAAATCCTATCTTTATTCTTATTCAGTTTCAGTATAATTTTTATATGTAAAATTGCCTTTTTGTGAGGACGTCCCTGTTGTTTTAAGTGAACAAAACCGCTGGGAACATCTAAGTCACCGGACCACAATCTTAGTTCTCGCACATGAATTTTCGTGAACGCATTATTGTACAATCATTGAGGATCAACAAGCGTGCCGCTGTTGCGTGGCAGCGCACACATAATGTAGTGTCATAACGTAGACCTGTAAACCAATCAAATTGTGTAGATTCTTGACAAGACATATCAAGTGAATAAGTATTTCTAATACTTTGGACAAAATTCTGATCAAGTTTGTTTTTCAAGGAAAGCAAATACAACAGAATGATGTGCATGCAGCATATCATCATGCAATTTGCCCATATACACCCATTTTATCTCTTATATCTTAACATATTTAACAACATGTTTTACATCTCTACTGTACTAACAGTGGTGGCACCAGGAAGTTTTTCGTGGGGGACATTGGGGGTGCAAAGTGAATGGGGGGCAAAATCAACTAATTTTGCGCAAAATTGCCACAAAAAGTGCTAATTTACGTAAATTTGGGTTTTTTTCTCAAAAGTGTGTGGGGCAAACTGGGGTGGGGGGGGGGGAAGAAAATTATTTGGGTGGAAATGCCCCCTTGACCCCCTCCCATAGCGCCGCCACTGTGTACTAATAGGGTAGCCATTACCTTGCAACATGATGAGCTAGGCCTGCAAGTACAATCTGTCGTAACATGTTGATCTGAATAAACACAAAGCAAAATAGAAGGATGGTTAATATAAACATACTAATTGATATCATTCTGTAGTTTACACACAAAAAATACATCTATATTATTTTCCATGTCATGCTGGTTTCATACTTTCTGCTGCTTGCCACTGAGCAGCGTGATGCTTCATCATGCCGCTTGCACTTGTCTGCAAGCAGAGGGGCACACCGCTCAGTGGAAATCAAATTGTGGAAATCAGACAGCTCCTTCCAGAGAAATGTTGGTGTTTGGAGGGAAATTTGCTTCCCCAATGGGCTACTCCAATTGAAATCTTCCTAGGGGTGTATGGATCTCAACTGGAATAGCCCAATTAGGAAATTATGGTAAATATTGCTACTTTTGCAGGAAATTTGGCTTACTTTTCATGGATCCATGGAAATAAACAATTTTTTCCTTGGGAAAAGGGAATTTGTATATCTATTCTAATATATTCTAACACAATTAGCTCCCTTAGGCAATTAAAAAAAACACCCTGTAATACGGGCCCGACCAATCTAGATTTTCTGTTTCAAGAAGTTTGTTAAGGCCAGAGTAATGGAAGACACATTCGTCCACGACCGAATTTGAGATTTTTTGATATTTATCAACACTAAGATGTATTCTTTCACTTGAAACTGATAAAATACAACTTGCTAATATTTATTCGTATTTTTGCTTGATTTATTTCACTCTTTTCAACTCTAAAAAGTCACATGGCTCAAGACAGCTTAGTAAATTGGCGGAAATAATGAGTCAGAAATGCGCGAATCGCGAAATATTGCTTGCGGATGCTTGCTTGCATGGATCGTGTCGCTGATCGCGCAAGAACGCTGCGCGTATGTCCAACGCAGTCAAGGCGCATTCGGTATGTTGTTAACGCCAGCAAATGTGGTGTAAACAAAACAAAAATTTGCAGACAAAATGCCACTTAGATTTTTTAATTATTTTGAATTTTGGCGCACTGAAAGCAGAGATTATAGATTCATTGGTGCAAAAAGATGCATATTTAGACCATGCACCAGATACAGCTTTTACAAGTGTGAAAGTCTTACCGTTTTAAAATTTAAGGACGTTTTGTGCATAATTTTGACATTTTTACTAAAACATCGATTTCTCAGAGTTCACTTTTGACAATATTATGCGATTTTTGTGACAAGATAACTCGAAAAATATGCAAGCAAAGGGTAAACTTTTGCACTATCCTTTAGAGTACATCAAAGTCTAGGGAAGGTTTTTTCATTTTTTCAAAATATTTGTTTTAAACAAAAATATACACCATTATGTGCAATTTTTAGCTTAATAGAGTGACAAAATGGTTTTTTCACATGTTTTTTTCAATATTTCGAAAAAAGAGACGAATTTCAAAAAAATAAAAAAACCCTTCCCTAAGTTCATGTCTCTTCTTCATGAAAAGCTAACTGAATTATTTTTACTCCGAACGGATTTTTTTCTAAGTTGTCACAAAAAAATTGGGGTAAAAAAGTTTTGAATTTTTCAAAAACTTGAGATTTTTGAACAAATCTGACGTCACCATGGGATTCCTTGACTCATTTCCTTTCCAAAAATGTATAGTTTTATATACTTTGGACATACAATTAAGAAATAATGAAGCTCGAAAAGGTCCATGTTCTCTCCCATTACACTGCCCTTAAGTGGATTGAATTTGATGGAAATCGCTGAATGGATGTAAAGTCACCATTTGGGGCAAAATTAGATTTACTTTGACTGAAAAAAACATAAGCAAAGCACAAGAAAAAAATTGTGAAAAACATTGCAATTGGATTATTTACCTGTGTCTGAGATGGTGGAGGCATTTTTGGATTGACAAAGACGCCACATTTCGGATTAACAGCATTCACTGAAATGAAACAAACAAAACAATACAGGTGCAATCAGATATACAATTTGTTGTCACTTTTTCAAAATTTGATCTGCATTTATTTACTTTTACCAAGGATTCTGGAGTATTAACATACTATAGGTTAAGACTCGCATTCATACTGGGTTGTAGAAATGGCAAACAACCTAAAATGGAACAAACACATTGACCACATGACAGCAAAGGGGAATAGATCATTGGGCTTTAGAAAAAGAAATTTGCATGGGTGCACTAAAAGATCGGGCTTATTGTTCACTAGTTCATCCAACACTTGAGTATTGTGCAGAAGTATGGGACACACACACAGCAGACCAAATTTGTCAGATTGAAGCCATACAAAGACGAGCAGCCCATTTTGTGAAGAGAGATTATGATAGGCGTAGCAGTGTATCTGCCATGATTGAAGACCTGAATTGGAGAACACTAGCGGAGAGGAGGAAGATCACTTGCCTGACTGTCTTCCAAAAAGCCTACAAGGGTTACTTGTCCATACCAGATATGATCCAGAAGCTTGGTTGGGACAGCCTTCACGTCAGACGTTTATACTACCAATCCGTTATGTTCTTTAAAATCCAATATCAACTTGTCAACATCAGCCTGCCTCCATGTTACCAGTGCATCACATCCTACATCCGGCATAACCATCCCTGTGTTATCGCCAGCCCAGTGCAACTATAGATGTCTACAACTATTCATTCTTTCCAAGGACAATTTGTGTGTGGAACAATCTCCCCGAATCAGCTGTGTGTGCGCCTTCTATCTGTGCTTTCAAGCCCATAGCACTGAGTTCAATCAGTGCTATGTCGCCACCGGCCAGCCTGAAGACACTTTAAACCAGCCAGCCCACTTTTTACTCGCACCTTCTGATGTACAGCACCAAATTTATGTTTTTAGCACCGCACCGACTGTGAGGTCCAAACAACCCACTTCAAGTTTAGCTCAACGAGCTGTTATAGGAAGCCACCCACTGAAGACTGAAGACCAGTTCGAACGCTGCTGCACCCGGTCAAGCGCTCCATCAGGAGATCCCACACAAAATCATTTATTGAACTTCACTCATCCAAAGACTGTTTCAAGTATTCATTCATACCCACAACCCTCATTGACTAGAACAACTTGCCTCAACACATCATCAACATAGAAGAACCAAAGGCAATCAAACAGCAACTACAGAACCATTTCCAGTAATAAGCATCAAAGCACACACAATTCTGACTCGCCTTTCTCCACCTGGAGTGTTAAGCCGTAACGCAAAGAAGAAGAAGCCATTCATTTGCACAAATGAAGTCAGTGGCTGATCTCTCCAATGTACAATCACAAGATGATGCTAGACTTGGATCAAGACTCGAGTAACATATAGCATGTATTGCATCACAATCATAATCTGTAATCTGGAAACTAGTGTGATCCAGCCTAGCAACTGTCAATCAAACAAAATTACGAGTAAGTCAGTTTCACTATTGAAGTAGTACGCAAGCATTGCTATCTGCAAATATATGTAAATTTTAGGCTAAAAATTTGCCCAAATGCCAGCGAAGTGACTTAAATTTTTATACAGGGATTGAATACAAGTGTCGCAGTCCTGCTGTTACTTTTATTACATTTTTACACATACATGCACTACTCAAAAAAAATTTAATGGATCACATTGTGCACTTGTTCACAGGTAGCAATGTGATGTCCTGGTGAAAGTGGAATGTAAAAGTGCTTTATGATGCTATCTGTTTTGAAGATACTATATAAATTCCAACATTTATGTTATTTAGTATTATTTATGATGTGTGCACGGTTTTGTTTTATTCACCAGTAGTACAACCTCTAATTTTCTTGAATGAATTTTACTCAATGCGGTAGTTCCCTCGCCTTGCAGCATTGAGATCCCGGGTTCAAGCCCCGGCCGTGCCCAAGGACTATGTGCATTTGGTTTATCCTGATTCCATGCTCGCTCTCGCAGGTTTCCTCTGGGATCTCCGTTTCCTCCTGCTTTCAAAAAATCGGTGATTAGTTGTTTGGTTATCAAAAACTTCCTTCACCAAATGGAATTTGGGGAGCTGCACAGATAATTAATAGATGTTACAAGTGCGGAGAGGTCTGCACCAGATTTGGCTGCAACTGGCCTAGTTGATGCAATCTAAATGTGATGATTCACCATAGCAGTGAAATTACAGCGCTTTGAATCCTTCAAGATCTGGAATATTTATTTACAAACCTGCATTAGTTAACTGTCTCCTCAATCTTCTGATTTCAATCATGGCTTTATATCGCAGTCCATGCGAGGTACAGAAGGGCGGGGTACATCCAGAATATTCTGTGGCTCCTACGGCACCTAACAACACCATCAGATCACCTAGCAACAAGGAATTACCCTGTGAGAAACAATGATTACATCAAAATTATCACTATTGTGTCACATCGTACAGCACATAAGTACAGCACATAACTGGTACCTTTCAAAAGATGCTCTTTGGTACATTCATGTATTTTTTGTTTGTTTTGGTTTTGTGTTTTGAACATAGTACACATCTAAAAAAAAAAGAAAACTCCCATTTGAAAATCACTTGTATATGTTAGCAGGAATACAAAGAACAACAAATTAAGATGTGATTTATATTTGAAGAGCTTGTTTCCAAACCATGTTAAGTCCACAACCACATATTTCTCATTTACTTGTGGGATACAATCACAATTACTTTGACATGTTTGACATTAGCAACAATGAGTTGTACTATCAACAAGCCATTATTTAGCATAACAATTCTGCTAAACAATATGCAGACTATTGTTCTCATTTGGGAACCAAAGGCCTCACACAGTACTGTTACTGTGCATCCATCCACTGTTTGCTTTGTAATGGTGCATCCACATGAAATTATTATACCTATAGAATACAGCCCATTGCAATAGCGTACAGGTAAATCAGAAACATGTGTTTGTGGACTTAACATGGTTTGGAACCAAGCTCTTCATTTGTTGATCGATACCTATTAAATTAGAAATAAATTGTGCCGTGTCATGACAAAAGGAGACACTTTTGGGCAGGTTATCAATTTTGAGGTTTTAACATATCTTAAATATAGAGAAATTCCCAATGAAATCGGACATTCCTAAGCGAAGATATTAAGTTCGTAAGTTATGGTATTATAAAATTGAAAATTGAGATATTGGCCTTTAAAAATATTATTGACAATGTTGAGAGTAGGAATTATATACCTTGAAAAATGTCTCAAAAAATACAAGATACCAGTTATATTCTGGGATTACATTAAAAATGATAATGTAAAAAACTATTAAATGACAATGTAATCACTACTTAACAATTATAATGGGGTTTTCCAGTTGGATCTATAAACCCTTCACACACAGGGGTGCAGACTTCCAACAGAATTACCCATTCAGGAAAACCCATTTGAAATTCACACTCCCTGTGTGGAAAATTAAGGTCATGACTTCCATAGGGGGAGTATGTTTTTCAACTGGAATAACCCATTTTGGAACAGACGACACTGAATGGGTGACTCCATTTGAAATTCACACTCCCTGTGTGAAAAATTAAGGTCATGTCTTCCATAGGGGGAGTATGTTTTTCAACTGGAATAACCCATTTTGGAACAGACGACACTGAATGGGTGACTCCATTTGAAATTCACACTCCCTGTGTGAAAAATTAAGGTCATGTCTTCCATAAGGGGTGTATGTTTTTCAACTGGAATAACCCATTTTAGAGCAGACGACACTGAATGGATGGCTCCATTTGAAATTCACACTCCCTGTGTGAAAGATTAAGGTCATGTCTTCCATAGGGGGTGTATGTTTTTCAACTGGAATAACCCATTTTAGAGCTGACAACACTGAATGGGCGACTCCATTTGAAATTCACACTCCCTGTGTGAAAGATTAAGGTCTTGTCTTCCATAGGGGGTGTATGTTTTTCAACTGGAATAACCCATTTTAGAGCAGACGACACTGTCTGGGTGACTCCATTTGAAATTCACACTCCCTGTGTGAAAGATCAAGGTCATGTCTTCCATAGGGGTGTATGGATTGCAACTGGAATAACCCATTACTTACCTGTCCGGCCCACACTTGTTTGTTCTTAGCAATCCTAGCATGCTTCTTCCTATGTTCTGATTTCTGAATTAAATGAATACAAAAAGAAACAGATCAAATTAAGGTTAGCCGAGAGTTTTTCATGCGCTTGATTTCAGAGTGGCGTAAGTTCATAACAGAAACAGCCATGCAGAAAATGAACAAGCGTACTGGGACGTAGGCCTAGTTACAATAGAATATTGATCCACGGTCAAGACATGAAACTTGGCTTAGCTTCGTGCCCGGAGCTCGTGAGTCGGGGCGGGCGGGGTTATGATGAGGGGCGACATGCGGGTCGGATGCCGGGGAGGGTACAAGCCATTTTCGTGTTGATTTTGAATTTATAGCCTTGATATCTTTGATGAAATAAATCAATGCTGCTATTCCCCTGATTACAATGTAATAGGGTACAACAATAATATCAACAACAATATCAAAAAGCAATTATTTGCAAATCGAATTTGGGAAGAATATTCAAAAAGACAGACTTAGCAGGCCAACAAATTTCTGAATTATATAAAGTGAAAAACAATCAATCACGATTCACTGCAGTCAGCGAATCAATCAAATAAAACTAAAAAGAAAGGAGCAAGAAAGAATAAAGAAATAGTGAAAAGAGAAAGAAAGAGAGAGAGAGAAAGAAAAAGAACGAAAAAGAAAGTAAGAAAGAAAAAGAAAGGAAGAAAGAAAGAAAGAAATGAAAAAAAAAAAAAAAAAAGAAAAAGAGAAAGAAAAGAGGAAAGAAAGGAAGTAAAAATGAGAAAAGAGAAAAAAAAAAAGAAAGAAAATTCAGCCACATGGGGACTCGAACCCACAAAAATTGTTCATAACAGATTCCCAGTCCAACGCTCTATCCACTGGACCATACATCAGCTTACGCAATTTCTTATTCTCGAGCGGATATGTAACTATAATTTGATGTAATTACTTGATTACAATCGCGTCCGCACAATGGCTCTTAGAATAAACACGCATGTCGGCGCTGAAATTTTGAACGAACTGATGGAGGAAAAACCTTGTTTTTGCAATACTAGCTTCAATTTGGAGTGAAAATCAAATGGGATAGCAATTGGCAGAATGTTGAGAAATAATGTAGGTATTCAGATGTCTAAATTAACGCCCGTTATCAAGATTTCACAAAACAGTTTTTTCTCAGACAAGATTCTCGAAAATGTTCCCCAAAAACGGGCTTTTTAAATTTGATTGGTACTGTATTTGATTCTTCCCCATGGCAACATTATTTCTTTAATCGATTTGTAGTACAATACAAACAAGGCGGTTCTCGAACCACGAGTCTCGCCTGCTTTCGCGATTACTTTTGGTAGAGGTAAATGAATTTGGTGGTTATCGGCTGGGCACGATTATCTGGCTGATGGTGACCGTATACCCATTAAGTTTCATGCCCATGCAACAGGTTTTACTAATTTGACCTCAGATGACCCTGGTGACCCTGAAATGACCTTCCAAAAATTTGGCTTTAAATGTTGACTGTACCCACGAATTTCATGCCTATCTGAAAGTTTTTACTATTTTGTCCTCAGATGACCCCTGGTGGCCTCGAAATGACCTTCCAAAAATTTGGCTTTAAATGTTGACTGTACCCACCAAGTTTCATGCCCGCACAACAGTTTTTACTAATTTGACCTCAGATGACCCCAGGTGACCTCGAAATGACGTTCCAAAAATTTGGCTTTAAATGTTGACTGTACCCACCAAGATTCATGCCCAACCAACAGTTTTTTCTAATTTGACCTCAGATGACCCCTCGTGACCTCGGAATGACCTTCCAAAAATTGAGCTTTAAATGTTGACTGTACCCACCAAGTTTCATGCCCGCACAACAGTTTGTACTAAATTTGACCTCAAATGACCCTGGTGACCTTGAAATGATCTTCCAAAAATTGGGCTTTAAATGTTGACCGTACCCACCAAGTTTCATGCCAAGACAACAGTTTTTACTCATTTGACCTCAGATGACCCCTAGTGACCTCAAAATGACCTTCCAAAAATTTGGCTTTAAACGTTGACTGTACCCACCAAGTTTCATGCCCGTACAACAGTTTTTACTAATTTGACCTCAGATGACCCCTGGTGACCTTGAAATGACCTTCCAAAAATTTGGCTTTAAATGTTGACTGTACCCACCAAGTTTCATGGCCATATAACAGTTTTTACTAATTTGACCTCAGATGACCCCTGGTGACCTTGAAATGACCTTCTAAAAATTTGGCTTTAAATGTTGACTGTACCTACCAAGTTTTATGCCCGTAGGACAGTTTTTTCTCATTTTACCTCAGATGACCTCTGGTGTCCCATATTGACCTTCCCAAAATTTGGCTTCAAATGTTGACTGTACCAACCAAGTTTCATGCCCATACAACAGTTTTTACTAATTTGACCTCAGATGACCCCTGGTGACCTTGAAATGACCTTCCAAAAATTTGGCTTTAAATGTTGACTGTACCAACCAAGTTTCATGCCCATACACCCCCTCTTGTAAATGCCGCCAAGTGTGGAGGTGTGTGTATATTCCAACTGGGGAGATTCACACACCCACATTCAAACTGGGGAGATTTTTTTACACAAATCTCACAGCAACCGCCATACTGTGGAGGTTGCTCTAATCAGAAAATGACAGGTGGTATACCCCCTATGGCTCAAAAACCCCATTTTGAGCTTATCTTCAACTGTGGAGCTCCACGGTTGTTAGCAGACTCCACAGTGTGAATGTGACAAAACGCACACACCTCCACAGTTGGAGGCATTTACAAACGCGACAGTTTTTACTAATTTGACCTCAGATGACCCCTACATGACCTCAGTGACCTTGACGCACTAACCAATACAAACCGGTTCTGTCTCGGGTCAAGATGCACCCACCCACCAAGTTTGAGGAACGTGCGACTCATAGTCTCCGAGAAAATAGGCGGAAGGCAAACTTTAACCAAAACTGTAACCAAATTTGTCACATACACACCCCCACACACCCGCCCCTACACCCCTACACACGGAAAAGTGATTATATAGTCTCCTGCCTTATCAGGCGAGACAAGGAGGCGAGACAAAAATGAGAAAACAATCACTTGGCGTGGTTTTATACGGAGCGAACATTTGAAAAAAACTGCATGGAACGTGTTTTTGATCTTGTGAACATGGTGCGTAAAACTGATTTAAACGAAGGATTTTCAAACGGATTCTAAAATTTTTTATAAACACACAAAAATAATGTAAAGATACATCCATGCACCAACATTTGACTCACTGCGATATTTGATTGCTGAGAAAACGCGGTTTTAGAGAACAACTTTATACGCCTTTTATACGCTTTTTTATACGCTTTCTTCGTAACCTTAAGTATTGCCATTAAACAACATTGAATGGCTGTGCTCACTTCTTGCAAAGGTATTCTCTTGTAATATATATACTAGAGCAAATGTTAACTATTTGTGATCAATACTTACACAAGTGTATGTGTATACAACACCCATTGACTGAAACAACTTTTTCTTCCAAACTCTGCACTACTTGATTTTCAAGAAACCTTAAGTACAACATAGCCTGCACTAATGTTGCGATATTTAATTCTTGGACACAACATGTACATTTGTAAGCAAAGTGTGCATCCACAAGCATTTCACATGCATATGACGTTGTAAACTTTGAGCTTCTATGCATGACTTGAAAGAAAACCGATCATGTTATGCAATGTTGTTACTAAGCAACCGGTCGCTAAAGTCGGAACTTCTTTAAAGTACGCACATGCATTTGACACCATGCTCGGTACAGACACTTTTGCAAACTACTGCCTTTCTGACATTGTTTCTGATTGGTTAAATATGTGACATATTCATCTGGGTGACCAATTAAAATACAAATTCTAAATATTAAAGTTCAATCCTTTTCAGCCCTACCTCGATTCTTAACATGATGCTGATTGGCCCAATAAATTGTAACAGCCTTGTTTTAGCCAATCAGCAGGTAGAATACATGGGGTTAACAGTCAATCCCATATCATTATTAGTGGATGTGCATGATCCACTGATGGGATTTACAAAGTTAGCTTCTACTGACATTTAACCCCCTGAGCACTACCTGCCGATCTAACATTGCCACCGATTGGTCAGTTACATGATATCTTCACTTTAATCACCAATCAGAATGGAGCTATGCAAATAATTCACCCCAATATTTTGTGTGGTGAAATTATTCTAACAATGTTGCTGATTGGTCCAATTGATAATGAAAACTTCTTTTTGGCCAATCGGCAGGTAGTTCTAATAGGGTTAAGACAGACTTACCTCTTCATCTGTTTTGGTCTGCATGTCACTGACATCAAAGATTTCCTGCCACAGACAAGAGACAAAAATTATTATTTTGATTTCATTAACAGTAAAAACATATTGGAAACCTATAGTAAGTAAAGAAAATAATGAGCAAACCCACTACTACTATACTATGATGTCATGATGCACACTTCAAGATTTTCTTTAACAAGTAGGAAAATATACTAAAATAATATGTGAAGTAGGCCCTGCTTTAATATCACTTTCACAATTCTAACACTTCATTATCATAATAATTATAAGCTATTAAGTTTAACCACCCACCAGGAAAAACATACCAACTGAAAAGAAACAGATAATCCAACAAAATGTATCAATTTTAGATAAACAACACTCATGGCAGAAACAAGATATATCACATCAAAGCCCATTCCATGAGCAACTGCAGCTTTTTAAACTTTTCTCACCAGAATTGCAAATTTTCTAACAGTTTTAAACCAGGGCAACAAAGTAAGAATTATGCTTTGATTTGTGAGTGTATATATTATTAGCAGTGTCAGACAGTGCTTGAAATAAGCACTTATCTTGTTCGCTTGTCCAAAATTCACTGAGGATCCATGATGAGCCATACACTTGTCTGACGGAAAACAACTGTATTTTACCTCCCAATTCATGATTAATAAATAAATAAAACTTGACATGTCGTGTTTTAAATGTCATTTGTATCCTCAGGATCTACTTGTACAATTTCTCATCACTGCTATAGGCAAAATATCAATTCTCGATCATGAGAGCCAACTTGGGTACGCACAAGTATTTGCGTCGAGCGTACTATGCAACGACCGACACTTGCAATGCAAACACAGCTTTTGAGAATTGACCAATCACACGGTTGTTGCTAGGTATGATCAAAGTTCAGTCATGTAGATCACGCGAGTGTGTTTTTCTGTAAAGTATGCTGACACAGAAGGTACATTCTCTCATGATTGAGAATTAGTTATTTTGCCTAAAGCACACTATATGCAGTGATATCCGCTTGTTCAGCATGTACAGTTCCCAATACTTTTAATTACCCATTTCACCAAATCATTTAATGGTATCAGTGATGGAGTTTCGCATGATCAGAATGGTGAATTCCGAATCTAGCACAGATTTCCAAATTCTTAGTTATGGATTTACAAGAGCAAAAATTATCCAACAAATTTGATTTTCTGCAGCCAAAAATATCACACATTTTTTGAGACAACTGAAATATATTCTGAGGACACACAGAATCTATGCTTAGGGTGCCGTCACTTAATAATTTTGGACACTGGTGTCAGATAACCACAAAACTTACCCGGACAGTGAGAGCCGATACCAAGGCTATCACATATGGCAAACAGTTTTCTTGCTCTCCCATAGCAATCATCTTGGCATAACATGGCGATACAGGGAAGCAAGCCATTGCCTTACCAACTGGTGTTACTCGTGTTCCAAATGATTCTACAAGAGAAACGGGAAAGCTTACTCTCAGTCACAACAAAGCTAGGATATTTACTTTAGATATATGTCGAGATAAAAAGAAGGAGAGAGAATGCAAACCTGAAGAAAGAGAGCAAAAGACGTACGGAGAGAGTATGACAGTGCTTCCCACTTTCCCCCTTTCCATTACTACATTTTTAGTCAGAATTAGAAGCACATCTTTAAGGTGAATCAATGGCAGGAGCCATAATTCTCCAGTTTCAGCCATTTAAAGCCATATTATAACATTTGCCGAGGAGGTCGCCTCAATATTTTTGACAATTCTGTTTTTTTACATGATTATAATGTACTTTATTAAACCAACATATCTGGCAAAAATTAAAATCCTAGGTGCCATAGTTTTGAATAAACGCAGGAACCGTTGTTTTATTATTACGATGGAAATTCCAATCCAATTCAATTCTTCATTGCTCCCAATTATTTCAATTCCAATCCAATTCAACCCAAATGTATAGTTGTTGAATTCACGATCTTACCTTTTTTAGCATCTTGAAAACTTTTCGCCCTAGATGGAGTGTCCAATGCACCAAGAGATATCAGTAATCCTTCCGCTGACTACACAGTTACAGTATAAACAAGAATTAAAATTGTAATGAGTATGAAATAAATGACCCATATGTTTCTAATCATTTATACTTACTGCTGTCATGTCACAATGTGCTCATAGCAAAACGCTCAAATGTTAACATTTGGAAGAAACGTCCCGGGGATGTTGCATTTTTCCAAAAGGGGGAAGGCGATTATTAGAAGTGAATTTTCAGTGAAAAAAGCTTCAAATCAGCGGCAAACTTAAGAAGAATTACTTATTTCCGGCTTAAGGGGGTTCGAAACGATGTTTCTGGAAAACAGACAAAACCATTTGAATAGATTGAATAAGTTAAGCTAAATACACTGAGCAAAATAGTTTTTGTTTGAAGGAAATCGGACATACGGTTGTCAAGATATACATGTTTTTAGTTTCTTTGTATTCTATTGTTTTTGCCAATATATTGATGAAGTTAATGAGGAAAATTGGCATAATGTGCTCATGAATATTCATGTTTGCCAATATTATACCAATATCTTATGAATAAACCTTCATACTACTTTTATTTTATATGATTTTGACATGAAACTTTGCCAATGTGTTTCTATGGCCTAAAACATTAACATGTGATTTTCCCGCCCATCTAATTTGCATATTTGCATAATTAATTAGCATTATAGCTAATTAAGTATGCAAATATGCAAATTAGATGGGCGGGAAAATCACATGTTAAAGGTTTAGGTCATAGAGACACATTGGCAAAGTTTCAGGTCAAAATTTAAAGGTAAAAAAAGTAGTATGAAGGTTTATTCATAAAATATTGGGAAAATATTGGCAAAAATTAATATTCATACATACTCACGATATAACGACGTTTCTGATTGGATTTGCGTCACGCAGCGTTGGAACCCAATTAACACGATCCACGATTTGCTAGTTCTGCGTACACGCGCATGTCACCGCGCCCATCTCACGCGGAGCGCAAAAGATGACGCATATCACGCGTTGACTCCCGGCCGTTGACCTCATGAGCCGTGCTGCTTCCTGCAAGTAGGCCTACTCATTTTCTTCCAATTTATGAAGGAAAACGGTATGGAAATGTTATTTAAACTTGTAAACCCTTATTATTTTCATCTGTATTGAATTGCTAAGAATGTTGGTATGTATGAGCGGGGTTCATTCATAGGATTTGAGCATGATCGCTGTTTATGCCCTCGGCTCACGCCTCGGGCATAAACAACGATCATGCCCTCAATCCTATGAATGAACCCCTAATTAATGAGCACATTTTGCCAATTTTCCTCATTAACTTCATCAATATATTGGCAAAAAACAATAGAATACAAAGAATCTTTCAACAGCAATATCTCAAAAACCGTTTGTCCGATTTGGCTCAAATTTTGGAATTAAGATTATTTTGCATATCTCTCTGCAACAAGTCTATTTTAATCTCAATCAGAGCAATTTGATTTTGCCTTTCGTACCACCTTAAATTCAAGATGTGGTAAATACAAATGTACAATGAAAATACATTTGTAAGTGCTTCATCAAACAAGAATCTGATGAGATTAGTGACATTCTACCATAATTAGGCAATGATGGAAGTTTAGGGACAGAAGCAACATAAACATCAGCAACAGTATCATCCAATTAATTCTAGGAGATATGTATATGTCTTGCAATAATAACAAAAATATGTAGATCCGATATTTTATTTACATTACTACATCCAAGCTGATTCCACAGAAATGAGCTATCAATATATGGAGGTCCTGCATGCATTCAACTTTTGGTCAAAGTAAATAAATCACTTTTCTAGTTACAGCATTTTTTCTAAACATCACCAACAAAATGGTACATTTATCATAATGAACCTGTAGCGTAGCCAGTGGGGGCAGGGTTGAAGAGTGTCTCCTGACAAAAAATGTCCCACTGACAAAAACTTAAAGAGAAAAGTGCCCCTCTGAAAAATGAAAAGAAAAGAAAAAAAAAAAAAAAAAAAAAAGAAGGGGAAGGAAAAAAGGAAAGAGGCTCCACATAATTGACAGGTGCATCTTCTGTGCTGCCCGTTTCCCACCAAAATTCACCCTGATCATGGTTCAAAACAGTGTAAAATACCAAATTGTTGCGCGCACATAAAGCCTTTTTTGGAAACTCAAAGACTTGGCTGGTCGCATCACTCACTCAAATTCCTGGCCTGGGAGATGTCCCCAAATTATGTTATCTTTGTTTTGAGAAACTATTACCTAGGCCAATCACTGTCTGTGACCATATAGAGTGAAACACTATACTTCCACAAAAAATGTGACTGAAAAGACTTTAAAAGAGCATTGCACTATTCTTTTTTACTGCACACTGTAGCGCCATCTACACAGAGCCTGATGCTGATATACCCGGGCAACCGCTGGACCATGATGATGCTGAAAAATGCTGATGAAGATGAGGCTTCTGTCAATCATCCTCGGAGTTGGATGCGGAAAAAAATGAAAACAGACCTATCGATTCCTCACCGAAGAGTCAGACTTGAACTGCTCCTATACCACCAGGCCTCTGGTAGACAAAACGCAAAAGTTTCCAACCGAACTTGCTTTATTTGCAAATCGTGCAATTACTCCTGCTCTGATTGAAGAGCTGCTGGCATTAGAACCATGTCAACCAGGTTTGAATCCAAATATCAGACCTTTAACGAGTCATGACTCAAGACTTGACTTTTCAAAAATGACTCGACTCGGATTTTCAAATTTTCCCCATAGAGATTGTACAGTGACTCGAATCATTTGACTCAACTCAAGATATTGCAAGAAATGACTCGACTCGACCATGAAATGACTGGACTCATTACAACTCTGGCAAATATAGACTATCCTAGAAATGACCAGGGGCGTGCGATCCAACAAGAATGGTACATCTCGCAGTTAAAAAATGGAATGAAATCATACCGCATCTGGCTTGTATACTCTCTAGTAAATAATCACGCCTACTGCTTCCCATGTTGGGTGTTTGCAAACCGCAAAAATAAGGAATATTCACCAACATTCGCTGAAAATGGATTTAAAAAATGGAAGAAAGCGACAGAGACATTCCGCATCCATGAACACAATTCAATCCATTCTGATGCTGTTACAGTATTGCTGCGGTTGAATTTGGGAAAATCTATCAATTCTGAACAAGTGTGTGCTCCAGAAAAACAAATCAAACACAATTGTCAAGTACTCTGCCGCCCACCTCCACCAAAAAGAGCTGGCTACGTCCCTGTAATGAACATGCATGTATTATTTTTAGATGATACAAATTGATCGTTATCAGCAAAACTTTATTTTAACTTGTAATAGTACCAGCATAATAGCTGAATCAGACAAACTAAACTACATGGAAAAACAGTGTCATGATCGATGGGAATATATAAAATAAACATAATTTATTCACCACGTTCGCTGTCACAAATAATAAAGGAGACAAGTACAAAAAGTGATCCCTGCCTGGGAATCGAACCCAGGACCTCAGGTTTACGAAATCTGTGCCTTAACCACCCTGAGGTCCTGGGTTCGATTCCCAGATGGGGAAACTAAACTACACTTACCTTCATAACCTGTATATCCGGGGATGTTGGGAAGGGAAAGTTCACAACCTTGTCAATGCCCATGTCCTGCAAAAAAACAATAATAATATTTTCCCCAAGTTTCAAATACACATTTTAACTTAAAGGGGCATTGTGCTCTCTATTTTGGCCATAGTCCGGTTTTAACATGTAGACCAAGTTTGTTTAAATAGTTTATTTTATTTTATTACCTTCACTGCACGTGAAAATATCAAAATGCGGTGTGTGGTGCAAAAGGGCAACCCCGAACAGGCATGCAGGCCCACTAGATGGGGGCCCTTATACACACACCAAATACGAGAAAAAGAACTAAAATTACACAATACATATATTATAAACACATTCAGCATTTCAACATCACAGTTCAATAGTTAAACAGATTTTTGTCTCTAAATTACTGCTTGGTAGGCTCTTGCTAGGGATCTATTAACCCCATGAGAACTACCTGCCTATCAGTCAAAAAGAAGTTTTCATTATCAATTGGACCAATCAGCAACATTGTTATAATAATTTCACCACACCAAAAAAATTGGGTGAATTGTTTGCAAAGCTCCATTCTGATTGGTGATTAAACTGAAGATATAATGTAATTGACCAATCAGAAGCAATGTTAGATCGACAGGTAGTGCTCAGGGGGTTAAAATAAGGCAACATTTTCTCATTCTTTTGTGTGTGTGTGTGTGAAATATCTAAGAGCCCCTCTATGTATGCACCTCGTTTATTCATGTTTACAGAGAAGATGGCTATGTAAAACCCCACAGCTGTAAGCTACCACCAAACATCCACCATGGCCATGTCAAAACAGAAATGGCTAGGGTGGTGATCACCAGTGTTGCCAAAACTTTTCAGCATCAAGGTGCGGCACATTGGCTCATGAGGCCGTGGTAAAGGAGTCTCAAGCAGCCCAATTTTTAAGCTTCCAAAAAAAGCACCCAATACTGGATGTTTGGGCGGATTGATCCAAATTTAGAACGCAAATCGCTCAATTGGGCGGAAGAGCACTTGACTTAAAAACTTCTGGTAGATAATGGGAAGTTACTGACCGATCAATAAATGGTCACAAAACCCTTTGTAATTGAAATTCGGAGCTTCAGACTCAAAACCTTTATAATTCGGCTAAATTGAAAGGAAAATACATCAAATTACTGCCACACCCTGACACTGGCAAAAGTAGCACAATTTTAGGCAAGTAGCGGCACAGCTTTTTGAGTAGCGGCAAGTGATCGCCAAGCAGCCCAATCGTAAGCGCTAAGGTGTGGCGTTAGCATCACTGGTGATCACAGGAAATGTTTGAATGTAAATATAACATAACTGAAGAGGTTCATCAGGTCTGTCGATTAATCAGTTATTTAAAGTTCTTTGTCAAGACGCAAGGAAAAACTTATGTTTTCTGCTGATAGAAAGAAGACAGTTCAGGGTCTGCAAGAATGAACACAAAAGTAAAGCAGAGAAAGCTCACCAACTTAAATACACACAATCAAAAAGAAGGGAATCGCTCACCGAAATAAAGAAATCAGCCATTACTGATCATGTGTCAAGGGCTAACCAATTAATAGACCAAGACGGCACATCAATCCTTGATACGGAAGAAAACCGCAAGGCAAGATGAGTCAAGGAATCAGTATAGATTCGCAAGAGAGGAGACAACACCATGAACACCATGAACAGAGACAAGGGGTCATTCTTCAATCCTCTGCTCAAGATCACTTCCGGTAAAACAATAACATCCGGTCGGGATTCCTGCTCCAAGCAGATGGATCAAAAACAATATCAACGTTTTGAGAAAGCCTGGCAAAACTGTCAGCAGAAAAATGAAAGTTTTTCCTTTGGTCTTGACAAAGAACTTTAAATAACTGCAATATAACATGCTGTATGGCTTACCTTCATCTGGAGTATCAGGTCATCCACAGGTCGTCTTGTGATCTCAGGAGGATCAAACTGTTCAAAATCATTACCGAATACTGCCGAAGAATACAACCTGTAACAGTGACCGGGCTGAGTACGACCTGCGCGACCCGCCCTCTGATTGGCTGAGGCTTGAGATGTCCAGCTAATCTTGAATGACGACACACCAGTCACTTTGTCATAGTAGCGTCTTTTTACCTGAAAGTGTTCATATATTCGAGATGCTTAAAATTAGTTATTGATATTACACAGTAGAGATTCACATGTGTGATGATTATAAAATCACAAGCCTATTTCTGACAATCCAGTTTTTCAAAAGCCATTATAGGTCCACTCATTTGAATAGTCTCTGCAGATGCTTTTCAACTTGTAAAAGAAGCATTGTGACAGTAAAGTAATGTGGTACCTTTCTTCAATTGTCATCAAGAATGTTAGATAACAAGATCATAGTTTACTGCTCGACTGGGGAGGGGGGGGGGGTAAGTGCCCTGGGTGCCACCCTTAGGGGGCACCAAATTGACCAATTCAGCATTAATTCTGTGCCCCCTCCAAGCAATGAAAGTCATCTGAAATATCAATTTAAGACTGATATCCAACTTCATTATAACCAAAATTAATCAGTGGTATGCCCTATTTGTGTAAATTTTAGCATGTTTGGCGCGCAATTGTTTCGAGAATGGGGGGGCACCATTATATAGCCTTAGCCCTGGGAGCCACAACCCCTAGCTACACCACTGACAATGTGTGCTGAGGCCTGTGGATTTGGCATAGCACACTTCTATAAAAGGTGTTATTTTTTTACTTGCTAATTACCCTCCCTGTATCCACCACATATTTGATTCCAGGAATTGTCAAAGATGTTTCGGCTACATTGGTGGTTATCACACATAACCTTGTGTCAGGGGGCGCTGGTTGGAACACTTTGGCTTGTTGATTTGCAGCTAACAGGGAGTACATAGGAAGCACATACAGGGGCACATCATCTTCTGTGCTCGCGTCGGCAATGCCACTATCCTGCAAAGTAAGAATAATTAAAAGAGGTAAAATAATCAGTGCATGCTACAACAAATGGGATATTTCAGTTTAAATCCTCCACCCCTATGGAAGACATTACCTAAATCTTCCACACAGAGGTAGTAGATTTCAAATGGAATCACCCATTCAGGTAACTCCATTTGATATCCATACACCCCCTATGGAAAACTTGACCTTAATCTCCCACACAGGGGTTGTAAATTTCAAATGGAGTCACCTATTCAGGTAACTCCATTTGAAATCCACACATCCCCTATGAAAGATGCAATGTTAATCTCCCACACAGGGGTTGCAGATTTCAAATGGAGTCACCCATTCAGGTAAACCCATTTGAAATTCACCCTCCCTGTGTGAAAGATTAAGGTCATGTCTTCCATCTGGAATAGCCCGATGTTGACATTTGCAATGGCAAGCGATTATTATATAGACTGGATTTCCCATATATATTTCAGACTCACTATATTATAATAAACACCAGAATAATTTGGTTACAAAAAACTATCAGTTCAGAGCCATAAAAATACTACCTAACACTAGGATCCACAACAAGCTCATCCATCAGTGCACAGTTCTTTAACCCCAATACATTTGCACATTCATTGAATGACGTTTGATAATTTGGGTGCAAAAACTCATACTCTGCAACTTGAGGTCAAATTTTGCACAATGATTGTTTAATTGAGGTCATGAACAATACTATTGGGATGAGGCCATCGTGGTCTCATCTGTGGCACAGACACAAGTTGTATCAAAGGTGAGAGCAAACTTGGGACATATAGCATGCCACACAAATTTGTTGATACTGCTACAGATTTGGTTCCAAATAAAGACAACTGGGTGTATCCTTGGTATAAGATATTCATGTGTTAGACTAGTGCAAAGACTCCTTTGAGGAATTAGACAGCTTATGGAATAGGCAAATTTTGTGCTCTTTTACACACAGGATAAACTGACAATTGCTTTTAAAAAGCTGCACTTGTGAGATTCAGTTTGAAAAAATTAATCTGATTGATTTATTACAAAGGAATAATTAAAATGGAAGTCTGGAGGTGGGATAGTCCTGGTTACTGTAGAATTATAAACGATGTATTTATTGAAATTGAGGTCATAAAGACCTAAATTAACCCCCTGAGCACTACCTGCCGATCTAACATTGCCTCTGATTGGTCAATTACATGATATCTTCACTTTAATCACCGATCAGAATGGAGCTTTGCAAATATTCCACCCCAATTTTTTGTGTAGTGAAATTATTCTTATAATGTTGCTGATTGGTCCAATTGATATTGAAAACTTCTTTCTGGCCAATCGGCAGGTAGTTCTCATGGGGTTAAAATATACTGAGATACAACTCACCAGGAGTTGTTCAGTCTCCACATCCTCCCCCTCATCACTGTCATCTTCTTTTGATGTGTGTCTCTCATCTTCATCGTCATGCTCCATGTCTTCTTCTTCCTCGTGCGGTTGCACAGAGTAACTGTAAATATGATAAAAGAAAATGTTTACAGTATTATATTCACCGGTGTGTCCAGGATCTGTTCCTGCGGGTGGTCAGAGGGGCTTTCAGAGTTACGCTGGGGGCTTAATGGCTTCATTTCTTAATATTTCTTCACATTCCTCCTTGGTTACGCTTGCAAATCGCATTTGTGTTGTCTATTCGCCATATTTTATTTTTAAATTCCCACACAGCGTCGGTGAACCGTACGATTAGAGGGGTCGTGTGGTACCAAAATTAGTCTCAAACACTGTTTGTGAATGTTCTATGTGAATACTATGTTTGTGTGATGCTCGCCTTCTGGGTATTGTGATGAGCGTGCGGGTATCAAGATTTATTGAACAGTTTTGTAAAAATACTGAACAGTTTGATTTAAACATCATTCAGTACTAAAAATGAGTGGCATAGATGGAACCTTCATATTATATAATAATATAGTATACTCTCCTATATAGATTCATCTGAGACAAAGTGATCAGAATTGAAACTCACCTATCTAGATTTATCTTTGGCAATTTGATTTTCTTAAAAGCTTTCATCTTCTCCTGTTCATCATCCTTGGTACCTTCCTTTTCTCCATCTTGTTTCTCATCTTCCCGCTTCTTTACTGACATCTTTCTCAAACTGAACAGCGCCCTCAGTTTCCTACACAGTGCGCTGACTTCCCCTTGGCCAGTGACAAACACCAGGATGCCACCAGGGGGTAATGTACGGTGAATTTTAAGCACCTGTTAATAAAATAAAAAGGATTTGTTAGAAAAGTACTCTCTGAATAGACTGCTGCACTCATTCATCAACTGTCTGGGTTGATGACTGAGAAACTTACATGTTAATCCCCTGAGCACTACCTGCCATTTTAACATTGCCTCTGATTGGTCAATTCTCGCGATTCCAAATACAGCGCGCCACCTACGATCACGCCTGGCTGATCTACTTCATGAGCATCATGGGTAAAAGTCGACATCCATGACGCGTCGACGATGAACCATCGACCCTGGAAACGCAAAACGAGTGTACGTGTTGCTATCGATTTGTTTATTTACGTTGATGATGATCAGCTGTTGATTCAACCCTCCGACGATTTTCAGTTTTCATTTCTGCCTCCTTTTCGCCAGCGTTAGCTGGCTATGATCTAATTCGGAGATCGTCTTTGTTTGCTAAAGAGATTACGGGGTACTAGCATTGGTTTGAATTACTTTGCGGAACTTTTTATGGTGAAAATATATAATAGACCTGTTATTGGATTTGTAAGAAAAAGAAAGTATGTTTTGCCGTTTCAACGAATGAAAACGAGTGAGAATTTCAAAAGTTATGGTTTGAAGGAAATATGACATTAAAAGTTCATGCCAGGCCTATAATAGTTTCCACAGCATATCAACGAAAGAAAATTATAGAATCCTTGTTATCAGGCGTTCTTAGATTTACATTCGCAGACCTCCTGGAGATCAGCACAGCGTGAGATGTGAGTGTATTGATAACATGATTAAAACCTTTATGGACGTAAAAGTCAAAGTAAAAATATCCTATAATCTGTATCGTTTTATGGATAAAAATGACTCAAAATGTCATTTATGAAATAATTTATATCTTAAACATCAGTTTTGTCTTTTCAACGGGAAAAATTGATGCAATTTCAGGGCCTATTTTTGATATGGGTATAATTTATATACATGTAGGCCTATTATAATTGAACAATATCAGTCTTTATACATTTTATAATGTGCTATATTAAGTATAAATTGCGAATTAATATAAAATTAATGTGCATGTATAAGGCAAGTAGGATGGCAGTTTTAGCCAATTAACTAAAAACTGCATTTCTTTATATTAATAATGAGCTAAGGGTAGCCTAAAAGGCAGAACAGACAAAAAGACAGAACAATTTGGAGTAATTAATTGACAGGAAGTTATAGGAGTTGTTTGGTTTGCTGTTTCTGTGTACATGTTCTCATCATTGATGGTTTGGTGGACTGTCATGAAACATGATGGATCATAAAAAGAGTGATCCTAAAATGCCACCACCCAAACTAATTACAAGGCATCTTCTGCATTGAAGCTGGCTTTCCCTTTAAAGGGAATTTTTATTAAAGTTAATTTCGACAGTCATGGTTTAGGCCTACCTCTGTGAATGTTCAGAGTGTTAGACCTATTCCCACACAAAATAATGGGCATCAACCTTATTTCCAAACTTTTCCGAACTTTCCGAGGCGCTTGGGAAAATACTTTAGGCTCTTTTCAGGTCTTTAAGCTTTGTTGTAAGTAGGCCTATAATAGGCTAGACTTGATTTAAAAAAATATGATTGGGGATATGCCTACTTAGACCCTCATGAATATATCCTTAAAAACCCCCATTTTTAAACCTTGTTTTTTTGAAGTAGGCCTAATTCTCAATATTTAGAATAACGAAATATTCAATACATATTTTAACAGCATGGATTGGACAGCGTAAAGCATTAATTTTTTTAATACGATTAAAACGTTTTCGAATTTCAAATGTAGGCCTACTCTACTCCTATTCAACCATCTACGTTTAAAACTCGATGTCTAAAATGTTGATGTCTCTGATCGACCATCTAGGCCTATAAACCCGATGTCAAAATTTTCGAGTTTGGGTAGGCCTATAATAGATGCTTTTGATGCAAGACAATTTCAAACAGGAAATTTAATCTAAAACTCAAATTCGTGCCTTTTTTTTTCTTGTTTGGATAACTTTTCCCATAATTATTACCATGCGTGATACATGATTAAGACTAAAGCTTTTGGTTTTCATAAATGTTTTGAACGCACAAAACACTTTGGCCCCAATGTATAATGTCGGGAGAAAATATATACATGCACTAAACAAATAAACCTGTAAATTTTTAAAATAAACTCTCGTGGTGCAATTCTGTCAACAAAATTACATAGGCTTATGAACCGGGGCTGGGGCTCAGCCCCTCAATAAATTGGTGCGGGGGCTCGAGTAGGCCTACCCTTCTGTATGAATAGGCACGTTTTCATTTTCATTTAGGCCTATAATGGCCTCCAAACTACATTGTTAAGCATGTTAAGGGCTGGGGTATGAACGTTTGGACAGTATTTATTTTGGGACATTAGAGCACATCAGACATATCGAATTGCATTCTGAATCGAAGAATGTCATTCTGATATCAAATAATTTTGATTTTTGAAATTAGCAATTTGATACACATTTTATGGCAAATCATTAAAATTGATATTTTGATATTTAACAGTACTTGAAGTAAACTTTATAAATCTGATGATTTATACTTAAAGTGTATGTAGGTGGGATGAAAAGCCGACGATCAATTGAAAATTTTGACCTTTCAGTATTGAAGATATGGATTTTTTTTCCCAAAACACCAAAAAAATTAGGTCTTTTGGGAAAAAATCCATATCTTCAATATGAAAGGTCAAAATTTTCAATTGACCGTCGGCTTTTCCTCCCTGCTACATACATACACTTTAAAATACATCATTACATTTATATAATTTACTTCGAGGACTGTTATATATCAAAATTTGAAAAATATCAATTTTTATAGTTTGTCATAAAATTTGTATTATATTGTGATTAAAAAAAAAAAAAAATTATTTGATATCAGAAAGACATGCTTCAGATTCAGAATGCAATTGATAGGTCTGAGGTGCTCTCATGTCCCACAAAAATACTGTCGAAACGCAATAAACGCCATTTTGGATCCCTTAAGTTATCTTGTTTTTGTCAAAATCATCAACTGCAAATTGTCCCATCGGTGTGTGTGTGTGGGGGGGGGGGGGGGTTCCCGGTTGGCCCCTGCAGTCTGAAATGAAGCAGGTCTAAACAATGCGTTCACCCCTCCAATAAAGTCCATCCCCAGATTTGACCTCTTCACTTTGTAGGTTGAGTCCTTGATCCATGGGCCTGATCCATTATCTAATATGCAAGAAATGTCGACCCTCCGAATTTAAACCTTTCCAATTTGGTCAAATTCCTCAATGCCGTAAAGGTTGGGCTACACTACAGTTCAGTTCTTTTCACAGTGTTGACTTATAATTTCATGAGAAAGAAAAAGAAAATGAGAAAGATTTTACTCTTTCCCATTTTCTTTTTCTTTTTAAAAAACATGTAGGGCCTAATAGGCCTAGGCCTAGGTGTTTAAAATTGTCCAATTGAATATTTAGTCGAAAAAGTTTTTGATTTTTCAATGTTGTGCCGACCGATAATATGACTAAAAAGAAACTCATTCCAACCAACGTGTGCTATTTGGGAGTAGGCCTAGGCCTACATTAAGAGTAAATTTCCTTGGGTTATGAAATATTAAAGTGGAAAGATGAAATACAGGTTATGGTATGACATGCAAGAAAGCGGAAGTAAAAATAAAATATGAAAAAGAAATATGAATTAATATTAAAATCGGGCATGACAATTGTCAAATTTAAACCTTAATTCTGACACGATCTGGTTCATGGGGGGCAAAGGAGGCATTTTTGAAAATTGTTTTACTGTAATTATTATACATTATACACGTCCAATAGGCTATCATTTTAAACTGAAAACACCAAAGGTCTAGCATACTTGGTTCTAACGTTATGAAGTTTTTTCATGCATATTTTCATGATAGGCCTATGCCTATAATGATCTTTTAAAATTCATGTACTCTTTTGCAGTTTAAAACTTTCTTCATCTTTATTATAATGCTAGAACTCTATGAGGTATTGTTGAACTTATGCATTAAAGTCTCAAATTGAAATATTAACAAAAAATAAATGTTATTTTTATGCGGTAGGCTATGCCTACAAAGTGTTTTTATTGCGATCGTAATTTTGTTAATGTTTGATAGTAGGCCTAATATAATTAAAAATACAAATTTAGGCTAAAAATAAAATAAGGACAAATCAAACAATATCAAAAACGGCAAACCAATGTGATGCATGTTTATAAGTAATGAGACATTAAGAATCTTTTTAAAATTTACTTGAATTTCTTTGCTGTAGGCCTATCCATGCAAGGCGACGCTATAAGCGCCTTTCGTGCAAAAAAACACCCTTTTAGAAAATATAGGCCGATATCCGATTACAAAAAAGCGCAACACCTATAGTATGGATGTTCTTAAGTATGCTGTTGTTAGTATCGTATTGATCAAACAATAAATTCAGAAAGAATTAAAACACTTTATTCTAATAACCAAAATAAAACCTATGCGTTTTCCATTTAAAAAAGGACAGGCCTAGGCCTACTTCGCATTGACTAGGCTCACAGCGTATCGGGCTGAAAAGCATCGTAAAGTTTAAAACATAAAAAAAAAGGCGGTTTTAGAAAATGTATAACAAAAAGGAAACACCTAGTATCAACATCAAGTTTATGGGTTTTAGAAAAGGACATCTGTGCATATCAAACTGCAATATTTCACTTCAACACAGAAAATCTCAACAAAATTCTAAAAGTGCTATAAAACATTGTGTTTTTAGAGTAATAATCACAAACATGGTCAGCTATGGTTGATGAAAAGGATGTCGACCCCAGACACGGAAATGCCCATTTTCACTGCCGTCGTTGGTGGCGCGCTGTATTTGGAATCGCGTCAATTACATGATATCTTCACTTTAATCACCAATCAGAATGGAGCTTTGCAAATAATTCATATAAATTTTTTGTGTGGTGAAATTATTCTAACAATGTTGCCGATTGGGCCAATTGATAATGAAAACTTCTTTTTGGCCAATCGGTAGGTAGTTCTCATGGGGTAAAAGAAGTGGCAGACTTTGCAACAAGATTCTTGTTGCATTGAGACTGCAGTTGTGTCCAAAGTGACCTTTTGACCGTGTTTGTTATTGAACACATATTTTTAGAACTTCAGAGTGTGATCTTGTCACAATGGTGCAGTACAACCAAAGTTACACGAGAATATTTTCATGAGTCCGCAATGTTACGAACTGAAAGTTACTCAGTCGTCACTACCAGCATAACACAAATATATGTGCAGAGTAGACCACTGAAGGATTCTACTCTCTAGAACCTACCCAAAGTCCAGGAACAACCAATCACTAACTTATCCCCATGAGAACTACCTGCCTACCTGGCCAAAAAGAAGTTTTTATTATCAATTGGACCAATCAGCAACATTGTTAGAATGATTTCACCACACAAAAAACTGGGGTGAATTATTTGCAAAGCTCCATTCTGATTGGTGATTAAAGTGAAGATATCATGTAATTGACCAATCAGAGACAATGTTAGATCGACAGGTAGTGCTCAGGGGTTAAGTCTAATTTTGACCATCAAAAATAAAAGATCAGTAGGATGCTCTGCAATTAACCAAGTAAATGACAAAAGTTTTTTTGTAATCATAAAAGACAAACATCATGTAGATGAACCATGACTGGTAAGACACACAAATCATGAAATCTCCACAAACTATTGACATACCGTAAACATTCGCCTAATGGCGCTATGGGCTTTCTTGACATACCTGGAATTTTAGACATAAACCAAAAGTGCACTCCTATAAAAAATCCCACCAGCAAATAAGGGCATGTGCCCTTAATTCTTGTTGAGATTTTTAGAGGAGGGAGCTCTCTATTTGTACATGAAATTTACCCCAAGGCAAAGGAGCCCAGGGGCACCATTAGGCGACGTTTACGGTAAAATACTATGCAACAACTGCAGCCCTGTGTGGTACTTACCACTTGCAGGTCTGAAAACATGCCTTCATTAGCCACCCACCCCCTCCCCCATGCCCACCCCATACAAACACCTGTAAGCACTGTGTGTGTTTAAACAGGGACAACAATTATTGACTTAACATGAAGACAAACACACACAGTTCAACTTTTTAGGGCCTAACCTGGGACTTTCTTGCCAATTTCATTTCACACAGCACAAGTTTTTTGACCTACATGTAATCTAGGATTTAAAAAAAAACCACCATTTTTCCCATTTTTAGAATTGGGGTAAATGCGCTGAAAATTTGACAAATTTTGTTTGATTTGAAAAACAGAAAAAAAAATGTCCCAAGGCAAAAAAATAAATAAGTTGTTTGATTGTCCTCATCTGACCCACCCTAATCTGGATAATTTGGAAAAAGGGTGTTTTTTTGTTTTGTTTTACTGTGTAAAAGAATAACTACCCCAATTTTGTAATTCCAGAAAAAGGTTTTTTTTCCTAAATTTTTGACATTCTAAAATTTTTTTAAAACAGTTTCTTCACACTTCTAAACTGTTTTAAAAACATGAATGACATGGTATACAGTAGAGCAACATCCCCATTCACACCTATTGTGTTTAAGTTCATTAGGCAAACATGTTTTGGCTATGACCTTCAAAACCGACCGACCAACCCAGCCCCTTGGAAGGGATCTATGGACAAGCAAACAATTTTTGTGACTGGCCTAAATGTCTGAAAAGCAAACACACACACAGACACACACAAATTTACCTTTTTATATGTCTCCTGTAGATAATCATCCAGTGGTGTGCGTTTGTTGAAGTGTACTGTGACTGAGTACTGCCTAGAGTCTACCTTGATCACTGGTGGTGTTACTTTGAATAGGGTCTTGTTCTCTGTGAAGTCTTCCACCCTTAATGTAGCTGACATGATGATCAACTTCAGGGGTTTGTTTTTCTGGAGTAAACAAAAATTTATTGAAACAGATTAATCTTTTATCTTAAAGAGGAAGCCACGCCAGAGCAGTTCTTCTGCGGTGAACCAAACCTGCCTGGTTATCAAATAAATCAGTGACAAAGTTATTTCTGAATTTGATAGGCGCTAATTGATGTTTTAATGTTATTGCATCAATTAACACCTATCATATTCAAAGATTAGCTTGTCACTGATTAATTTGATAACCAGGCAGGTTTGGTTCACCCCAGAAGAACTGCTCTGGCAGGGTTTCCTCTTTAAATTAATTAAATTAATGTATTATTTTCATTTTGTATGTTGTTGTATTATTACTTATTATATATAGCTGTTAACTCTCACCATGCCGGTGTCAACTGCAGACAACAAGTTACAATTTTTTTTTAATTAAAAAAATTTCAGAATTGTAAATTTCATGACCATAATTGGAATCAGCATGAAAAATGCATTAAAATGAGTACAAACAAGCCTAGTATTGGTTCAGTAGTTAGCTCTTGATATTTAAAAAAAAATCTCAAAACTTGGACCTTTTATGTTGAAGGCTATGGTTAGATTACAGAGCATTAAGCGCAGTGTCAGTCCCTGTCCATTTTGCTATTTTAGCAATTTGCTTAAAAATCCAGTTAAGAAGCAATGGGCTATTCCAGTTGAGATCCATACACCCCCTATGGAAGACATTACATTACTCTCCCACAAGAGGGTGTAGATTTCAAATTTCAACTGAAATAGCCCAATTTTAATTGGAATGCCCATTATTAGTGGTTGAGATTTGTGCCTTAGGACACAGTGCAGAATCTCGCCAATCTCTCAACGTCGTCTCAGAGCATTTAGATGGCTCTCCTGCATCTTGCATTTTCAAGAAGCAGTAGTGTGCCGATGAATTAATATCGTGCAGACTTATCACCGGTTGCGTCTTCACCAGTGATTGTAGGCATCTACGTCGCAAGATCTTGCCATCATCTTGCCCTGTGGTTTGCCATTCATTGTCTGAAACCTTTAATGGTTAACCGAGAATGCATTGGTTATAAAAATCTCAACTTGTTTTTGAGAAAAGTGGGGTATGAGGCTGTGGATCAGGAAATGCCCCTTTAAACACTAATTCTAAAAAATTTTAAAAAAAGCACAGTGCTTTATAGTGCACTATATATACACACAGGCAAAACGCCTAGACATTGATCCCCAAGCCTCAACACACTTTACAGGTTGTCGCTGACCACTACGGCACCACATCATTCCATAAACTAGGGCTGCTAAGAATACGCAATTGCGTTATTTGCGCCGCAATTTGCGTATTTTGGCTCCAATTGCGTTTTTGACATTTTGAAAAAATCTATAAAATTTTTTTTTTTTTTTTTTTTTTTTTTTGCGATTTTTAATTTTTTTCGCGGATTTTGAGAGTCACTGGACCTAACATCAAGTGCTACCATCATTAAAAAAAAAAAATTAAAAAAAAAAAAAAAAAATTGGAAAAAAAAAAATTGGAAAAAGTTACCAAAAAATTACAAGTTTGTATCCAAATGGGACCAATTTGTAACTTGTGTTCACTTCAAAATCTATCTAAGATACAGACTTGTGTACAAAACCAATGCATTTTTATATCTTCAATAGACTATGCAGTGAACACAAGTTACAAATCGGTCCCATTTGGATACAAACTTGTAATTTTTTTGTATCTTTTTTCCAATTTTTTTAAATCAGCCACAAATGATTGCAGTACCTCACTCAAGGTCAAGGGACTCTCTAAATCCATAAAAATTTTTTTTTTTTAAATCTATTTTTTATTTTTTTTTAAATTTTTTATTTTCTTTTTTTTTTTTTTTTATTTTTTTAATGATGGTAGCACTTGATGTTAGGCCCAGGGACTTTCCA
The DNA here is from genome assembly GCF_039555335.1 of Amphiura filiformis. Lineage (NCBI taxonomy): Eukaryota > Metazoa > Echinodermata > Ophiuroidea > Amphilepidida > Amphiuridae > Amphiura > Amphiura filiformis. The sequence continues at coordinate 52,401,100 of NC_092633.1, read as the reverse complement.
AATTTTTTTTTTTTTTTTTTTTTTTTTTGATTTTGCGTTTTTGGCGGAAATCGCGGATTTTTGCGTTTTTGGAAAATCGGGTGCGTTTTTGGCCTCCAAAATCGCGTATTCTTAGCAGGCCTACCATAAACCATTTAACAACAATTCAGGGACTTTGCTGCTTCAAGAGCGCACACCCTAGACATTCCACAAATAACCATCACAACCAGGATCAGCTCCCCAAGTTTTGCACAGTTTTCAACGAGACAGTTAGCAGTAAGTTCCTTGTCCAGGGGAATTTCAAGCAAACTCAATTGCTAGGCACCGCCAGGGTTCGAACCCGCAACCTCTCGCACCATAGTCGAACGCCTTATTGATTGAGCTAACTTGACTTTTTCGATTGCCTTAGAATTGAGGGCAGTATTTGCTCACTCACCTTGTGCCTCAATGGTACTATCCTTGACAACAGACCTATCAGTATATCAGTGTACACACTTCTCTCATGAGCCTCGTCTATCACAATGGCGGAATACTTTGTCAATAGGAAATCCTGAAAAATAAAGATGCAAAAATTACATATAATCTGTCATACTTGTATGTTCATTACTCAACAAAATTAAAGGATTGAATCAACCATGAATAATAAACACATAGATTGGAATTTTCCATGCCTGTGTCCTCTAAGCATACTTGAATTCAGCTAACGTCGGTACAACGTTCAGACCTGGCGACATCGCTCATCATACGCGCAAAGTTTCTTTTGTATACATTCGCACTATTTTGAGTTCGGTAACGCAAACCTGACTTCATGTCGACCACCACAGGCAACATGCCTACTTTCCGCGGTATGGAATCAACATAAATATCAATCTCATACTCACCCTCTGTATTTCTTTTAGTAACACACCATCAGTCATGAATTTCAGTTTGGTCTGGTCTGTTACATTCCCTTCATATCGAATCATGTAGGAGACCTCTCTATAAGATAACAATTTAAATGATAACATGAATGCAAAGATTCCAACATTTGAATTTGCCAATTATGAATGGTATAAATGTTTTAAATTTAACACTTTGTCATGTGACACCAATACTACAGTTAATGATTAATTGTCTGTCATTTTAATCGGATTTCACAACCAAAATTATCTGCAAAAATCCAGAATTTGTTCATCAAACTTCAGGCCTAACTATGAATCAGTGGAAAAACAAATTTTTTCAATGAGATATCCTCACTAAAAAGAGAAGAAAAATAATACAAAAATACTTAAATGCATCTTCCAATAAACACCATATTTTGGGCAAAAATATGATAAAGTCGCAAGATTGTTTGCACACACTGGTTTGGTAAATACCAAAATTCAACTTTGTTTTGGGCTAAAATAGTCACACAAATTTGTTTTGGTAAAACCAGCCCAAAATCTACTTGTTCCCCTGTTTTGATGCTCCTGCAGCCACTGGTTCTCTGTCAATTTTCCAGCAAAGGTGGATGCCTTTTTAAACTTGCTGCATTCTTTCCGGTTTTTTTTGGTGTATCTTTCTTTATCAGCTGAAAAATATACTTTCTTGGGTAATAATTACCGTATTCGTCCGAGTATAGTCCCATGTTCGAGTATAGTCCCAACCCCATTTTTCAAAAATTCCAGAAATTGTAAAAAAAAATTTTTTTAAAGTTTTTTTTTTCGGTTTTGGAGTGTCCCTGGACCTAGACCTAGATGCTAGGATCATTCATGGTTGACCTAAAAAAAAATCAAGATGTTTTGTATTTTAAATATGAAAATTGATATTTTGTATTCATGTCATACTCTATTAATGATATCAAAATGCATTCAAATTCAATGCATTTTGATATCATTGATATCAATTTTTTTTTTTTTGAAATTGAGTATAATCCCACCCCAATTGTGAAAAATGTTCACCTAAAAAACGGGTGGGACTATACTCGGACCAATACGGTACTTTAAAATCCTAATTTCTTCCTGATATGGATGGGTTTACAAACTATAATGTTACATCACAACTGATAGTGAAATCTTATCTGTCTTCCCAGGTGAAATTGATCCTTAGTTGTCATTGAGCTATTCCAGTTGAAATCCACACTACCCCTGTGGAAGATTTTAAAAATATCTTTCACAAGGGGAGTGTGTTTTTCAAATATAATTGGTCACAGTTATTCACTTTGAAACCCATACTCCCCCTGTATTATGGCTTTACCACTATCTTCCACAACTGGAGCGAGCATTTCAAATGGATAATTACCCAATTGTCTATTCTTTTCGAAACTCATACTCCCTCTGTGGAAGACTTTAGCTAAATCTTCCACAGGGGTAGTGTGGATTTTAAATGGAATAGTCCACTGAGAGTCTAGAGTAGCAACACTGTATATCAGCTGGTATAAAATGATAACTAAATTATACGGCCAAGTAAAAAAAAAACATGTTTAGCATCCAGCCTTTTTGAAAGAAAAAAAAAGGAGGCAGCCTTTTTTCCTTTACAATGCAAAATCACCCATTATCTCGCTATGAGTTGTGCAACTTGAAGAGGAGGCTCTTGTAAAATCTTTTTATTTGATGGTTGTGAGGAGTTAATTAACTCAGCGGCTGCTTTAAAATGCTTATTGGACAGAAGCAAATGTATTGCCAATCAATTATGTTAACTTCTGAAACATTTTTACAACAAAGGTTACCGGTACGCCCAAAATAAAAAGAATAAAAAGAAAATGTCAGAATCCCTAAAAAAAGAAGCAGGTCGGGATGCTAAACATGATTTTTTTTGTACATGGCCTAATAGCCAGGAAGAAATGAAAGGTGCATAACTGATAAAATCAATGAAAACAGATCACAACAGATACTCCCTGTGATTGGTCAGTCATGGTCACATGTTGATACTATAACTTAGCAGTGCTAACTTGTTTTCATTGTGAACTCAGGTACTTCCACATAGCCTTTGTTATATGAAAAACTACGAATTTTAATTCTCTTCTCATTTTCCCACCATGTTAACAGTTTCAACATGGCTGTGATTATACTACAATACATCCAAATAATCTTATTGTGCCACGCACTAGTACTGACCTCAGCAGCCATTCATCAGTCACCATGTTACCCATCAGGTAGTATTCATTGTAAAGTCTACAACTATACAAGGGTGGACTGTAGCACCAGAAACCTAGTGTGCATACCATTATTACCAAGTAATGCTTCTCTAGAGGTGATTGAGTTGGACCACAACAAGCTTAATTTTATTCCTGCTGAAGCATTCCATGGACTCTACAAGTTGCTTGATCTGGACTTGTCTTGGAACAATATCTCTTATCTGCATAACAACAGCTTCAACGGGCTACACAAACTCTTAACACTTGACCTGTCGTCCAGCAAGATGATATACCTGACCGGTGCCCCATTTAGAGATCTTGTTTCATTAATGACACTTGACCTTACAGGCAATCTAATCACCAGCCTCACATCTCCAACACTCGCAGCGCTGACAAACTTGGTGAACCTCCGCATTGATTTCGCAAGCTTGAGCAATGTGGCAAACACCCCTTTTATCAACCTCACATCTCTGCAGTCTCTTACATTGGGAATACCATTCATATCCAATTGTAATGCCACCAGTGAGCTCTTCATCGGACTGAGTCAATTAGAAAGCCTGGAATTAAACATGGGTGGCTATGGAGGATGTCCAAAATTCAATTTGTGTCCACTTATCTCACTGCAGACACTAATTTTAATGAAAGGCGTTGATGCTGGCATAAACATAGCTGACGAATGCTTTAGTGGAATCCCTTTGAAACATATTGCAGCTTACTCTGATGAATTACCCCCATATATGTACCTACATCGCCTTACAAATCTTTCTATTGTAACATTGGCAGATGTCAGTGAAATCACACATGATTTAAAATCACTGAATTCACCACTTCAAAACTTATCTCTGGAAACGTTTCTTACTGTCAGCGTCAACTCCACGACATTTGAATGTGTGGCAAAATGGAATGCAACCTTAACTGTACTTGAACTCAATGCTGGTGAATTTTCTATTGAAGGTTCTCCTTTCAAGTGGTTTCCTAACTTACACCTGCTTAAGTTAATTGGGAGCGGCAGAAGCCCTATTCTGACATTCTCACCAACGGCCTTTGATGGATTAGAAAACTTGCGAGAACTACATTTAAACTATTTATTTTTCAATGTATTATCATCCGGTGCACTACAAATATTCGGCACATACAATTCTCTCAAGGTTCTGAACCTTGCTGGTAATGATATCCACGCTGCTGTCTCTCATGATCAGCTTTGCCTGATTTCGTCACTTGAAAAGGTCGATTTATCAGAAAATGGATTCTTATCATTGCCATATTGGGAAGCTCCATGTAACCCATATCTGAACACATTACTGTTTAATGCCCGTCAAAGTATAATTAGAGCACCGGTAAGCATAGCAGAAATGTGTCATAATATACCCTATCTGAAAATCTTGGATGCCTCATTTCATGGCATTAAGCTTAGCAGTTGCACATGCTTAAACCTTGTGGCGCTACATCTTGATCAAACCGTACTTATTAATGTGGTAGGTACCGAGATTTATGTACCCGATTTACAAAGACTTCACATGGCACACACTGAGATACGGTCACACTATCCTCAAAACGCACTAAAAACAGTGCTGACGATATTCAAATGGCACAATCTGCAAATTTTAGACTTGCGTTCTAACCAAATCTCTGCAATTGACAAAGAAGATGCATGTTTACTGAGCAATTTGACGCAACTGGATTTGAGAAACAATCAACTCACATCGCTCAGCAATCTACGCAATATGCCGAATATGCGTGCATTGTTTTTGAGCGGTAACAAAATAACGTATGTCCCAGAGTCATTTCTATCTAAACCAGGTCACCCTGAGCTTCAAAGTTTGGATTTGAACAATAATGCACTAGTGTGTGATTGCAATATCATGCCATTAAAGGATTGGTTGCTTACAGATAAACAAGTCGATCTTCTTGAATACTTTGTTGATGACGACAATTACTGTTGCTATTCACCAGATACCAAGCAAGGCTTGGGTGTAACCCAGATAGATTTGGACTGCAAATCTAAACTGTGGATATACATTTCCATTGGCGTTGCAAGTTTCCTAGTTGTAGTCGTTGCAACATTGCTAGTAGTACGGTATCGCTGGCATATTCAATACATATGCTTCCTTCTGTTCAACAAGCAACCATATCAAAACTACCTTATTAATAACAACGATGATGATGTTCTTGGTGATGATGAAGATGAGGATGGTGTACCTCGATATGATGCGTATGTGATATACCATGGACAAGATGAAGACTGGGTAGATGGTGAACTTTTAGCCAACATCGAGGAAGGTGAAGAACCATTCAGACTTTGTCTTAAGACCAGAGACATACGGGCAGGCAGACTCATCTTAAATGAATTGTCACTTCACATACAAAGAAGTCGCAAAGTTATTGCAATACTCTCGCCTCATTTTGTTGATGACAACTGGTGTCACTTTGAACTAAACATGTCACATCGCAGGCTTCTGGAAGAGAATCCTAATGTCCTGATCTTTGTCCTCCTGGAAGAGCTTCCTCAGAGAAGATTAACTCTGCTGCTAAGACAATTATTCTGTAGAGTCCAGTGCTTTAGATGGCCTGCAGATGGGTATGGACAGTACCTATTCTGGCAGCGTCTTAGAGAAGAACTTAAAAGACCTGTGCCGTTAGATAGACGATTTCAGATGTAGCATGTGGTCATAAAATCTTGATATTCTCAACAGCTATAGTTTGTTCGGCTTATAATTGGTGAAAATTATTTAGTTTTTATTAGTGCGTGCATCAATGAAGTTCAAACTTATGTTTGCCTAAATTCACATAAGGATGCGCCAGGTACGCACTGCGCAATAGTGTATGTGCTGAGACCAATAGAGTTCACACAATTCTATATCAATCCATGATTTTATGAGTCTCATTTTTTTTGCCAATTTTAAGCCAAAAAAAACTATAGCTACTATCAATCAAGAAATGTAAATAAATAAAAATAGGGGAGAAATAAAACCCCAAATAGTGGCAATTGTGGTTCGTAAAAAAGAAAAAGAAAAAAATCTGAAATATTTAGGCAGCCTTGTGTGACTTTGTTTTATTAGTGTCATCTAATACACTGTAAAATACACTGTAAAATTTACTTTATATATTACTTTTAAGGTATCACAATATTACAATCTCATGTCCATTAATAAAACAAAGAAGCATGCTGACATATAAAATAACAATTATGAAATACAGCAATGATAATAAAAATCACACAAGGCAGCCTTCTGAAATACGACAGCAGGTGATGCAGAGCAGGGTTGTAGCTAGGCCAAGTGTAGCCCCCACTTCTTGATATCGTTTGAAGTCAAATGATATACAATTTTAAAGCTTATGATATATTTTTTCTAAACACGAAACAAAGCAAAATTGACAGGGGGCTGAATTTATGGCTCATTCATGGTGTATGGTCACATATAGAATCCACTTGTTTAACCAGGAATGACTCTGTTACAATTTGTAAATTAAACATACAATTTTTTTCTGTTTTATTTGTATTTTGTTTTTTTCATTTGATCTCTAACCTTGTTGATAAGTTCATCTCCTTGGCAACCCTCTGTGACATGTTTATAGCTGCAACACGCCTCGGTTCTGTGATCCCTATTAAACCTTTCCTGTTGGTTAAATAAGAAAACAATATAATAATAGCTGAAATAATAGCTGTTAGCTGAAAATAAAATATAAAATACCTGATAATTTATTACATTGGTACAAGATGGGCAGAGAAGATATCATACTCTTCCCAGAATCCTTTGCAACATAATGCACCACCTAATTACATCAAATGACACTCCTATTGCTTTGTACAGGTCCCCCTTGTTTTCATGTTGAAAATAAGACTGGCAAAATATGGGTCTATAGTCAAGAAATAAACATATTTTGCAAGATCTGGATGTGCGCAGTTCATTCAGGTACTTCTTGTCATAGTCTAGGAGCTATATCTCATATAGGCCTTAGTTAAGGATTGAGTCTAACACCCATGTCAACCAATGTTTAATACCATGAGGTGTTAGGATAGACCCTCTAGATCACTGCTAGGGGGTAGTGGACTCAAATTGTAGGGTTCTTTTTTCGCTAGAGGTCACGAAAGGTCACCACACAGGGGTAAAAAACTCAAAATGCTTCGATCTTGTTGAAAGATATATATATATCAAATTACTCGTCTGATGACAATGATTAAAAAATGTATAATTTGTACTATCTATGACCTATCGATATTGAGTTATTCTACAAAAATCTCATCTATAGGCAAAATGACATGTTTTTGGTAACATAGGAGTCAAAATTTCAACTTACTGTCACTTACAGCAACTCAAAAATACAGTAAAAGTGGAAATATCTGCACGATTTTTTTTTTGCACTTTGCCAATTTCCAACTCTTTCATTTATTTTTAAATTCACAATTCTAAGCTTCCTTAAACTGTCCTATATACACAAAAGAAATATATTTGCGAGTTTGATTTTCGCAGTAGCTACTTGAAATGTGAAATGAGCGAAAATAAATGTATCGTGAAAATGGCCACCTTTTCTAATTGCATCCTGTCAAAATGGTTCAATTTCAGGTGACACTTTACTGTAAAAGTAGAAGCATTTTTGCATGCAACAGTTGACAGGTTAAAGTCACTAACTGCACTAATCTACGTACTACCTGATAATCTAACATTGCCTCTGATTGGTCAATTACATGATATTTTCACTTTAATCACCAATCAGAATGGAGATTTCCAAATAATCCCCCCGGCAATTTTTTTTTTTTTTTAAATTATTCTAACAATGTTGCCGATTGGGCCAATTGATGATGAAATTTCTTTTTGGCCAATCAGCAGGTAGTTCTCATGGGGTTAAAGCTTACTGTGCATATCCAGCTTCATATAAGAACTGAGGCACCTGTGTGGTCTTGCCGCTTCCTGTTTCACCGCAGATGATCACCACCTGATTGGCATTGATAGCTTCCATGATCTGCTGCTCCTCTCCAAGAATCGGCAGGGCTAATCTGGCTTCCTGTAGGTAGGTAGGTAGGTAGGTAGGTAGGTGATCACAGCACATAGAAATTAAAAGTACTTCACATCAGTACATCATGCAAAATTACAACATCTAGTCAGTCTTTCGATCAAGGTTGATTTCTTATAAAAAGAGGGGACAGCTGTGTCTTAGCAGGATATCAGTCAATGTGAAACATTAAATATTAAAATGCAAAAATCACAGAGGACCCATTCCATGTCAACTCCAGGGATGTGCACCGCAGCACCTCTTCAATTTTTTTTTTCTTTTTCTGTGTGGTGGTAGATATTGATGAGAAAGTAAAATCCTGAAAATTTGAGCTTCATACTCCATTTCGTTTTCCCGTGGCATCAATTTGAAATTTAGGGGATCAGCATAAAAATGTGTCGCAACGCCTTGAAAGACGCGTTTAGAGGTCCATAAATGTATAAAGGAAACCCTTTACAACTTTGAAAAGTATGTATCCTGGGGTACTTTTTGGTGTAGAATTCAAATCTGGTATCAGAAAACTTGTAACTCCTTTACTTTAAAATAGGGATGACCAATGAACCATCAACTTGATTAGAACACTCCCATAGACATGCAGGGAGCTCAACTGTGCACTGCTTGCACATACATTTCTAAATTGATCTCATTCTTTTATTTTTCAATATTTTTCTGTAAAATTTGGGGAAGTTACTGCCAATTATATTTTGTACCTATCTTGCAAATTACAGCAACATAACTTATTTTGTTTTTCTGTAAGTGCGAGTCAAAATTGGTCCATCGCCACAGTGCGCTTAATTGCCAGTGGCTGAGTTTAGCACTGCTCAAGAATGGCACAAAATATTCAAATCAGTAAGATCAGGTGAAAAACGTGGCCTACTGAGCTGTAATTGGGCAGAGTTGCCAGTAATACCTCTATCATACCCTCTGTAAAAAGGTTAAAATATTGAACAAGTAGATCTCGAGTTACAAATTAAATCACCAGCTTCCCTTTGGAATTTTTATATTCCTTTCAAATCATGTTAAGAAGACACCTTTCTGAACATAAATGTGAAGTTTCGTGCTCATTTGATGTATTGTTCACCTGATCTTAACCCTAAACGTTTTCTTATATTTAGGCCTATAACATCTACAACTTGCTGCTGGCTATACCTTGTTTAGGACTTTCAAAAGAAGTACCTGAATGTGCAACCATAACTGTTTCAAAATAGCCCGCGATAGTCATGCAGGTAACTCCGAGGTCAAGCATTGAATTGGTTTGAACAAAGATACTCATAATGTATTGAGTGCTACTTTGGTTTGAATGAGGAATACTACAGGAATACACATGAGCATGATGAGGATAATCTCTATTGTTGTGAATGAGTCAATGACCTTCAAAACTTAAGATTTTGTTTACATACACCTACTAATTGGTCATATTAAACCCAATAACATTGAAATTCTTGGTTGTGAAAAAAAAGTTCACCTACTTAGTGCAATTTTGATTTTGTGCCATATCGGCTATCTTGGATGATTTTTGGCAAATGTCCTCTAAATGCATGATTTCAATGCCTTGGTTTGAAAAAATAAGTTATGCCAGTGACTAGTTAAGTGCCATTTCATAAGAAACCCTTTGATACTTTCACAATATGCTTGTTTCATGTTTGCAAATATGTTAAAATAAAGAAATATATAAAGGTAAATATATGCTTATGCCAATTTTGCTCCCAACTGCTATTTTTGGACCTTGTCATTTTATTTCGTTCCAATGACCGGTCAGAATGGGAAACTTTGATAATTCATAATTCAAAAGTTTTTGACCGATTTTGACCATTTAACCACCAAAATACTTCTGTTGATTAGTTCTACTCAGAAAACAATCTTTTGTAGCAATAGGGTCAACATGAAATTTTGATGGTTATCCCTATTTAAAAGATATAGGGCCCTCAAAATGCAACTCCATTTTTTTGCCAGTCAGAGCCCTTTGGTAGGACATTACTCTTATCTAATATTGAGCAGATTAGAATACATTTAGCTGAGATATTACCCATGCAAAACCATTTTTTTTATACATTTTGACCCCCCTGAAAACCAATGTCAGACATTTTGCCCCACCACCAACTTCAGGTATGTTGAAGATATGTTCTTGGACAACATTTCTGAGAAATATTGGCTTGGGGTCTTGATGGCTTCAACACATCAGTTAGGTTTGCCTACTCCATAGAGTTGTACACATTTTTGATTTTGCATGTATAATGATTTAATGTACAACTCTATGGAGAAGGCAAACCTAACTAATGTGTTGAAGCCATCAAGACCCCAAGCCAATATCTCTCAGAAATGTTGTCCAAGGACATATTTTCAATATACCTGAAGTTGATGGTGGGTCAAAATGTCTGACATTGGTTTTCAGGGGGGTCAAAATGTACAAAAAATGTACAATTGGGGTTTTGCATGGGTAATATCTCAGCTAAAAGTATTCTAATAGGCTCAATCTTGGATAAGAGTAATGTCCTACCAAAGGGCTCTGACTGGCAAAAAAATGGACAATAAAATTATTTTCACTTTTGGAGTTCTGACCCCCCAAAGTTGGTCCTGGATGGACGAAGTTGCATTTTGAGGGCCCTATATCTTTTAAAGTAAAGGAGTTACAAGTTTTCTGATGCCAGATTTGAATTCTACACAAAAAGTACCCCAGGATACATACTTTTCAAAGTTGTAAAGGGTTCCTTTATACATTTATGGACCTCCAAAAGTCGTCTTTCACGTTGCGACACATATTTTACGCTGACCCCCCTAAATTTCAAATTGATGCCACGGGAAAACTTAATGGAGTATGAAGCTCAAATTTTCAGGATTTTACTTTCTCATCAATATCTAACACCACACAGAAAAAGAAAAAAATTGAAGAGGTGCTGCGGTGCACATCCCTGGAGTTGACATGGAATGGGTCAGAGGATACATGTACATGCCTGAGAAAATATATAATAATTAAAGAAGTGACGCTCGGGCAAACTGGCACTACAATAAAGGAGAGAGAAAATCCGAACCGTTCTTATTCACACCAGCACACACTCACAATTACATGTTGTTGAGTTCACCACCACATGCCACAACAGCTCATGGTGGAACTGCCGGCAAATTAAACATGTAATTTCAAGGTTCATTCTTGTCAGTGTTTCTGTCTCTGTTTTCAGGGGTGAAATATCTTGGAAGCAGTAGAAAATCCTGAAAGGCATTGTGAAATTTGGCTAAATTGGGATGAAATCAATACAATTGTGTTAATTTTGGCCACAGTAAATCCTGAAATCAGGAAAAATCCTGAAAGAATCACACCCCTGTGTTTTAGGTTTATTCTAGCATGGCAAAATCATACCATTCTGATTCTCTCCTTAGTATTGCTGATAGGCAGCTTCAAGGAATAAACAATTGTATTATAAACACCAACCTTTTACTAGGCATGTCACAGTGGCTGCACAATACTTCTGCCACACTGTGCATGCAAGCATAACAGTAAATTGAAAAGCGCACGCATGAAAGTTGTTCAATTTTGGCAAACATCCATGAGGAAAAATTAATTTCCTCATATGTGCTATTTATCACAATTGTTTGAATTTTTGATATATGGTGTGTGAAACCTTTCTGTGACTACCATCGGGTTTTTTAAAAATAAATATTGCTTCGTTTAAGAGCTACTACCTGTTTTTATGGATTGTTGAAGATCCTCATAAATCAATAAATATAGGCCTTTTGAAAAATCAAGATCTACCACCATTTAGCTGAAATACTAATCTTTCTAAGCATGTAAATTATTTCCGTCGACAACGAATGGCACACTTGAGGAAAACGATTTGAAACAAAACATTTTTTAAGTGAGTTTAAAGGAAGTAATATTCCAAACCACAATAGCTCTAAGCCATTATTGTGTGTGTCCAAGGCCACACCATTTTTGTATACTGCGGTATAGTAGAGGGCTGTTGCTTTTACCGTTTCTATTCCCATGTTAATCCAGATAACAAAATGTTAATTTAAAGTCTCATTGCAAATTAATTTTTATTTTTACTTTTCGGTTTGGCTTTGAGCAATGATGACACATACCATATTTACAGAAAAAATGAAAATTCTATTCCAGACACCGTCACAATGTCAAAGTTTGTATTTTTTGTATTATATTAAAGTAATTAACTGCAGATTCTTTACTCAACATCATAACAGGTTCATATTTGACAAATTCATGATGAATGAAAAGACTTTCATTAAATATTGAAAAAAAAAAGTTACTCATGCCAAATTTACATAATAATATGATGAATACATAATTAGCTGTAATAAGCTAATTTGCATAATTGATTACTTTTGTGTATTTTTTTGTTATCAATTGAAAGAACTTTGTATACATATGTTTGTGAAAAAAACCGCACCCTGGTATCATGTACGGTTTTCTTTTGGCATCAATTTTGCATATTAATTAGCTGAACTTAGTCATTTTTTCAACTTTTATTTGTCTGCAGATTGGCCGGAATTGCTAAAATAGTATATTTGGTTAATTTATTATAATTATTCAATGATATATTTTTAAATTTTGTTTTCTTTGACGAAGTTAAAAAAGATAGGCAATTAACCTGTGATACTTAAATTAACGTTGCTTTTTCAAGCAAGTGTCCAAATAAACCTTCAAAATCTCGAAATGTGCCAATTTTGTCATTATAGCAATTTGTGGCAGATTTGCATTCCATTTATGAGCATCTTAAAATTGACACTACGTCACAATGCATTGACCGATTTCAATTCGGTTTTTTGATTTTTGATGCTTTAATAAAGGTCATTCATGTAGAAACATTAAATAACGTGTTTCTGCTGCCCTTATTTTTGAGGTGATATACCTACTTTTACTTAAAAAATACACACAATAATTTGCTAAATTAACAGTACCTGTATTTCTGGTGTCCTGTTCAAAGAAACAAACACAGCTGGCTCCTTCTTTGCCAGTTCAACAGCACCATCTTTCTCCAAGCTATTTTTACTTTCACTTTGCTTGGTTTCCATGGCATCATTTCCGTTATTTGCAGCATCTCCTATTGCCGACTCGCTTCCACATGCCTCACTGGAGTCAGTTCTTTCAATATCCTTATTTGAAGACATTTGTGTCTTCTCCATATCCTCTTCTGCTACCAGTTCTTGCATTTCTTCATTGTCTTTATCATCATCACACTTTTCCTCCTCCTCCATCTCCTCTTCTTCCTCCTCCTCCTCATCATCATCGTCATCACTTGATGATGTGTCCGAATCTGTGTCATTTTGTTCCTGGGATTTTTCTGACAGTTTTCGTTTCCTTTTATTGCTTCCCATAATGCTGTTGATTTTAATGGATTGGTTCTGTACAGTTGCTTGCCTATTAGTTTTATTTTCCAGGTAATAGGATCAAAACAAAAAGTTCTAGTTAGCAATTTTAAATCACATGAGGTACAGTGGGTATTGATACTGTACTGTACACCACATTTCGCCATAATTCATTCTAGAAACGCATGCTGTTAGAATAAGAAAAATTTTAATGCTAAATTATTGCACATTCTAGGGAAGCGTGGTTACTGTTTTGAAATAACCGAGTGAGAGGGTTTTCAAGAAAATATTTTTCCTGTCAAAACTGAAGCATCCTCTGTATAAAAGAAAATATGAATATTAACTGCACATCATATATAACTATTTGTGATACCCAATTGTGGCATATTTGAGGTCGTTTATGAGGCAGAGAATTTTATTTCAATTTTATATACGCCAAAATATTTTTTTAATTGAGCAAGAATAAGGATAGAAAAAACGTTAAAAATTCTATGTAAATATAATATTAGACCCGGCAAAAGATTACTGTTTCGTTTTTATGGTATTCTAATCTTTTATTTCCCGAAGAAACATTTGGGGTCTAAAATGGATTTTTTATGTAATTGATAAAAACATCTCACGTGTATACAAGAAAAATGGTAGGTTCCTCTATAGTATTTTACTGACCATGCTAATGTACTGACACCGTGCGAGCACATGTCAAAATCGATATAATGTATTGTCCATATAGACGCCGCATTTATCATTTATTATTGTCAGATTAACAACAATTGAGCGCTATTAATACACATTAATGTTTTTAGGCAAATAAAATTCCAAAATATGGTACGTTTTCTGCTTTTGCTTGTCACGTGGTAAGCCTATATTGAAGTTGCGATTATATCTTCAAATAAGTTTCAAATGGATTCCATCAAGACAAGTGGACGAGTGGTCTAAGGCGCTAGGCTCATAGAGCATATCCAAAGCGGCGTGGTCCGCCGCCTGAGTTCGAACCCCGCCTCTGCCAAACTTTAATAGAAGTAATATTAAAATTTAACTTTTTTAAAATTTCATATTGGGGAAATGTGACTGGGAGAATTTATGTATGGCGTGGAGTGGTGTGACTGTACTGCAAATATCATTTTGCTTTCGTTCTTTCTCTTGTAATTTAGTAGAATGCAAGTTCACTGAACCGAAAATTGGTCTAATAGTAAAATCATTTACTTTCCTGTGTAACCATAATCAGCTGCTGAATGGGCTCATTCCATTTGAAATTCATACTCCCCCTGTGGAAGAAATTCCCAAAATCTTCCACAGGGGGAGTGTAGATTTTAAATGGCATAGCCCATTCTCATGCCTGCTGATTGTTCCTTGAACATACCTTTTAGTGACTTTTTGTCCCAGGTGAGCAGCAGACATATACATTGAGAGCTCTTCCTTTGACGCCTGATGTTGGGCTAAGGAAGCAAACAAGTCCGCTCGCTAAAATCAAAACAAACATAGAGTCATGTAAAACAGCAAAAGATTATATTCTGCGCTGAAAATATCTTAATGGGGATGCGGATGAGTTTAACATGATCGGATACATCGCTAATGAGTGTTGGCAATTGGCATTGATATCTGTTTGTTAACCCCATGAGAACTACCTGCCTATTGGTCAAAAAGACGTATTCATTATCAAATGGACGAATCAGCAACATTGAAAAAATTGGGGTGAATTATTTGCAAAGCTCCATTCTGATTGATGATTAAAGTGAAGATATCATGCAATTCACTAATCACAGGCAATGTTAGATCAGCAGGTAGGGGGTTAATTATTGTCACAAGTTTCAACGGTGACATTTGGCATCACCAATAAGATGAATAACATCGAATTTTGAATGATAAAAAGTCAGGATAAAAAGCTATAACAACCAATGTTACATTTGTACATTTATATTCAGTTTGTGTAATTTCCCATTTTGGTTTATCACATCGAGGGTACTTTTATAGGTCCAGGTCCTATCTGCAATAGCTGCCCCATAGATATTTGTATAATTTCTGCATTCTATATTGTACACGTCTAAATATATGACACCTGGCAGCTACTGCAGATAGGGCTTTCTTGCCCTAAACCCCCGATAAGATCCGTGTACAACTATCATTTTGTCTGCAACCCCATGAGTACTACCTGCTGATTGGCCAAAAAGAAGTTTTCATTAGCAATATTGGACCAATCAAGAACATTGTTAGAACAGTTTCATCACACAAAAAAGTTTAGGTGCATTATTTGCAAAGCTCCATTCTGATTGGTGATTAAACTTAAGATATCATGTAATTGACCAATCAGATGCAATGTTAGATTGGCATGTAGTGCTCAGGGGGTTATCAATGAACCACTTACTTTGCCTTTCTTTTCTTTCAGCTGCACAACCTTCTCCAGACGTTTCCTCTGCTTCTTGCTCAATTTCTTGGGGACAGATTGGGCTCCAGAGCTCTTCTTCTTTTCCTTCTGACGTTTGGATGGCAACACCAGCGCATTAGTGCCATCATCTGCTGTTGATTTATAGTCTTCCACGGCAAAACCAAGTTCAATCTTTATCCGTGAGGCATCTGCTTGTCCTTTGTCTTTCACAACTTTACTCCGAGTATCAGTGGATTGAACCGATTGTTTCTTGTTATTGATTTTGCGCTTCTTGTTCTTGCGTCCCATTATGACCGATGCTTGGCTATACAAGTAAGATTTTTTAAAGGAAAACGGAAAAGATAATTTAACATGATAGTTGGCCACTGAAAACCAAAATACTGAAATAACTGTATTAAAGTCTATTGGAAGTAACTTACATACACCAAAACAAAAGTACTCAAATTCCTAATCGCTGTGAAACATAAAACTTAATCCCAGCTTGGAATGGGTGATACATATACATGTATGCACGTGCACAGTCGTGGTCTCGTGGATAGGAAGTGCTTGGGCAGATTGAGTAATTATGAATTTGATCATGATCAGACAGCAAGATGCAAGATTTGATCAGTTTTCAGTGTAGCAAATAAATTTCTATACTATAGTACTCAGGGGTGGATCCAGGAATTTTCAATAGGGCATGGGCGCCGAGGCACCACCACTTGGCACCCAGCCGGCCACACAAAGTCAGGTGCCGCTCTGCAAAAATTAGGGGGGAGGCGCCCCCCCCAAATCCACCTCAGGTATCACAAAAGAAAATTTCAATTAATAATAATAATAATAGCGACAAGGCACATATCCACTCAATTAAGAGCGCTCATAAGGCACTAAAACAAAAACCAAAAACTGAACAATAGAAAAAGAAAACTGGAAGTAAAATAAGAAACATAACTTAAGAATTACAGAATGTCTCTGACATAAGATGAGTTTTTAACAACTTTTTAAACACAGTTACATTTTTAGCAGTTCTAATATAAATAGGCAGTTCATTCCATAGACGTGGAGCTGCGATTGCAAATGATCTGTCACCCCATGTGCGATTGGATTTTCTTTCTTGAAGAAGTTGCATGTTTCCAGAGCGAAGGGTACGGGTGGGAACATAATGTGAAAGGAGTTCAGATAAATATGACGGAGCAATATCATTAATACATTTATACAGCCCTCGAATTAAGGATCTGAAGGGGCACGGCAACTTTTTTAGGGCAAGTTGATAATTGCCGTGGATTTTACTGAAAAGGCAAGGCAGCACGGCAATTTGTAATATTTCAAAAGGGCATCAAGGCAACTGTTGAAAAGTTGAGAAGGGCACCAAGGCAATTTTTCAAAAGCGAATAGATGCATTTAATACCGTCAGCTGAATTCGACACCAAAGTAAAATTTGACTCTCAACTTTACACTAAAACTAACCTGATTGCTTAAAAAACCTGCTTTATAATACAAAGCAATCAAAAATCAACAGTTTAATTTAGTTAAATTTTGCGATCCCTAGTTCTGAGCTGCAAAACTGACTCGAAACAGCGATGAAACAGCTGTAACTTTGGTAATAATATTGATAAAATTCGCCGGGATAAAAACTATTTCGTGCAAAACATATCTAGAGATGGGCTCACATACATGTACAAGATAAGACAAGACCGGAAGGGTATCGCCATCGGTTTGCAATGGGAAGTCAATGTTTGATAATCGAGAGAACAATTGATTTGCCCAGCGCTCAGATTTTGTTCACGACACGAGGTCGAGGAGTCTTAGTTACTAACAGCGTTTCTGATTGGTCGATAGTACGTTGAAGGTATTTCTCTGACCAATCGAGAAAGTGAAGTCAGAATGTCAGATTTCTAGCAACCAGATAATGTATAAAAGCCTATGTGATTGGCTGAATATGTAAGCTTACGTAGGGGTAATGAATATTAATTCACAACAAACTATTGTGTATACAGTGATTGATAGCTGGGTTACGATGCTCAAAATAGCGATCGTGTTCAAGATTTTCGATTTAATTTTCCACAATTTTGCGGGGATTTAACCAGTACTTGTTAAGTTGTTAATGATTTTATAATGAAGGGACAGGGCTGGCCGGCTAGGGCACCCACGGCAACTTCATTTAGGGGCACGGCAAGTGACTGCCGTCGGTAAAGGACGTATTTTGAGGGCATTGCGGCAATGGGGGTGGGCACCCACGGCAATATGCTGTCGGTGCCGTGGGTTAATTCGAGGGCTGCATTTATATACAATCAACATAAGTTTAAAAACAATTCTTTGTGTGACAGGAAGCCAATGCAGTTCCTCTAGGATTGGACCACGGAAGCAATAAGAAATTAATGAAATCGGACAAAATTAAAAGTTTTTTGCAGCATGTGGTAGAAGTGAACCATGAAATCAAATTCCATTGGTCTAATGCTGTGCATGTGGCAGGGCATAGGAAAAATATTTCCTGTCTCGGAACTTAAACTATGTTGCTTTAAATTTTCTGTGAAATTCGTGAGCGCCTTGGGGTCCAGGGGCTCAAAAAGCCTAAAAAAGCTCATGGATTTTTAGACTTTTTAAAGAAAGAAATCACCATTCTGAGGCTCTAATTCAGACATGAGAGTGCATGGGCTTTGAAAGAAATCACCATTCTGAGGCTCTAATTCAGACATGAGAGTGCATGGACTTTGACAAAAAAACCTCTTAAAATCCATGTGGGTTGAGGAGGCAGAGCTCCTGCGGGGGTCGAGGGGGCAGAGCCCCCCACAGGGGTCGAGCCCAGGCGATTTTAGCAGATTTAGCACCCCAAAAGAGGCCATTTGTGACATTAAAAAAATGCATATAATTTTTGGCCTGTTTCAGACGTTTTTGAAAAAAATGCTTCTTTCATCCTAAAAAAGTGGTTTTAAATGTTCATCAGTTTCCTATACTTTTGTACATGAGAGGCATTCTTCAAATTTTATCTTTACCTAATAACATGGCCTACATGGCTGAAATTGATATATATAATGCACAATATAAAAACGATGATTCATAAAATTTTTGACACCCCCTCTTTGGGTATGTGGGAGCCTAGTATTATTAAATGCCTGAATATATAAAGTTTCAATTACTTTCTTTAGCCTCATCCTCAAAATAGCTATTTTTATGGCTTATTATAGAAAGGAGAAACCTTTCACATAATTTTGGAAATTTAAAAATAAATCTAAAATTCTGAAAATACAAAAAATACATTTAAGTGCATAAGCTTTTTTTCTGGGTAGGAATTTTTTTCTTGCATGCAACAGTTTTTTCTTGCAGGTTAGAAATTTGATAAATAGGTCCATGCATGCATGTTGTATATGATGACCTATTTATCGAATTTCTACCCTGCAATAAAAAGCTGTTGCATGTAAAAAAAGATCTTACCCAGAAGAAAAAAAGCTTTTGCACTTAAATGTATTTTTTTTTTTGTATTTCAGGATTTTAGAATTTTTTCAAATTTCCAAAATTATGTGAAAGGTTTGTCTTTATTTTGTTAGCACTAAAAATAACAATTTCCATGAAAATTGAAATGAGGCAAATTTAAAATAATTAAAACGTTATAAACACATTCATGCAATGCATTTAAAAACATTAAATAATAGGTCAGATTTTCTGTCATTTTTAGGTGAAATTAATTTCTACACTAACTCCCTTTTGGGGGTAAGGGCAAGGGTTTTGGGTTATGTTAAAGGTTAGTTGAGCTTGGGTGGTTTGAATACATGCAGTAAGGTTTGTGGGTGGGTGGGTAGGAAAAAAAAAAAAAAAAACAACAACAACAACAACAAAAACAAAACAAAAAAAAAAAAAAATCGATTTATTTTTTATTTTTATTTTTTTCAATTTTTTTTTTCTGTGACCTCCAATTTTTTTTCTGGGAACGGCGGGGCCGTGTTACCGCGGATTTCGAGGGCCTGGCATGTGGTACGAATCAATTTGTATAAAGTTAATTTTTTATTACTTCCGTGGTCCGAGCCGTGTGCCTGGCGTAGAAGAGCGTGGCTGATCAACGCAACAAGCCGGTTGACCCATTGGTCGTCGGTGCGGCGTGTACATGTACTAGTAGGCGACCTTGTCACCTCAGCCTTTCCCATACAAAACTAAACAATTGCGGGTATTCATATCCGAACATCTATTTTTTTAATGTTTTCCCGATCGCCGTTTTGATTTCGCTCTTGACTGAACATGGTCAACGACAATGTCAATGTACATGATGTTTATGTGGGAAATACAACCAATTGATACAAGATACAACAGAACAGGCTTTTCATACAGTGAACAATAAACAAGAAATGGAATCCAATGTTTAAAACATGTATATCTGCACAAGCGACTGATACTAGCCTATCTTTAGTATTGATGCTTTCAGGCTTTAAATGATATCAAGAAATGGAAATCGCCCCAAAGGAAAGATTTTAAAATCGTGAAATTGATCGCCACATCTTATGGATTCACATTATCCTCCGGCGGAACTGTCAAACTGTCAATTACAACATCTACTAGTGGACTGGTTTTTAAATCCACTCTCATCAAACTAATCAAAACTGTAAACTACAATTTTATCGAAAAAATCAAAAGAAGAAATACTAAATATTGCTTAGTTTCAATGATGCTTACCGATCGAGTCGCCTTGATGGCGTATTTCCGATCATTTTGCAATGTGGTTAAAAAATATTTCCAAGACGCGAGTATCGCCATTAGGGATGGCCCGGTAACATGGATAAAATTTAACGCAATCGATCGTCCAATCCTAGTTCACCTGAGTGATCACGTGGTTTGCCGAATGAAGCCGAATGAACGGTAGGCCTATCGGTGTCGGAACAAGGATTGTTACTTGTAAACAAATCGTTTCGCCGGCACGTTTCAAGAAATTAAATTTACGATCTTTTGATAATTGTTTTATTTTAAACTCTGGCATGAGAGATTGAGAATGTGGGTTAAAGATAAGGCACTCTGTGTTCTCATTTTGCAACTAAAATAGGCTTCTCATAAAGCTTAAATTTGCGGGCCATTATGCTGGCCATCCATGTATTTGAAACATGGCGGATATACCAAGCACCCTCACTACGTTCGGGTCTGTGAGGGTGCTCGACCAGGCATAATGTCAGGGGCATTAGACTATATAATATACAACTCTTGTGAACGCACATAATAATAATAATAATGGCTAAATATTTTCACGGAACTCAAATTTGACTTGACATACGCGATCGCAAGTTACCAGCGCGTACCCGGACCACGGAAGCAATAAGAAATTAAATTTAGTTCAGGCAGCCCCAGAACAACATGATCATGTCAGAAATTAATAATAAAATATTTTGTTCTGAACTAGTTCTGGGACTGAATATTCGGACTAGCAGCATGCAGTGCGTGAGTGAATCAGAAATGTCATTGCAACTTAGTCATTTAAAAATAAATCATATAAATACCTTTCACGCAAATGTCGTTCTTTATTTTCACTGTGAGTTGGAGATAAATAAAGTCATCGTTCAAACTTCAATGCACTATTACAAAGTTGAAAACATGTGTTGGTGCCTTGCAACACCAATAAATCTCCGCGTAAATATAACCTCTGACACGGGAAAAATTAGTTCTTTAAGAAAGTCCTAATTTATAGTATTTACACCAAAGTTATTTGCAAAAAAATGTAGTATTTTTTATCTTTATAATAAAATGTATTTGTATAAATTATTTTAGGATTAATTATTAGTCCTATAAATACCTACTAATATAGAAATATTATTCCGCAGAAGTGGTAGGTCATGACCTTTAAAAATGGCTGCCCCCGAAGACGAAGAAATTGACATTATTGATGATGAGCATTTAAATGCTCTACTATCATTCTCTCCTGATGTTCAACAAGCAATCGAGCAGGTACGATATCTAAGAAAAGTTATGTGTTAGTTTTTTGGTACTGAATGTTTCGATTTGTCCATAGTAACTCGATTTACATAGCACCTATCGGTAAGCCCTACGAATTCAACTACCTGTGCATTAGATACAGACTTTAAGGTACATATTTCGAGGTGCATAACAGACACCAAATTTGTGTCATAACAAACACCAAATTGGTGTCGATGACCTGACATGCATGCATTCTTTTGTGATGGTCTTTCAATTTGTACCGAGTGTCCTTGGCAGACTTGACTATGCTTCAGTGGTCATGAAAGGATTCAATAGATAACCTCTGCCCCACTAATCCCCAGCTATTGTCTGAAATTGCACCTCGGAAGATATATTATAACAACTCAGTCCCTCAAATGATAGTCATATAACGACCAAAAGATAAATGACTGACTATCATTCATTGAGGACTGAGTTCCGCAGTCTACCTGTGCATGTGTGTTCAATGATTGTGTGTAGGTATGCCACAGACAGGGTCTAATTCTGCATAAAACCGGGCAAAGTTATTTCTATAGATCTGCTGCGCATTCAAATTGCATTGTATTGCATCGTAATTTCATTTGTGTCTATGCTAATTATGTTTACACAACATGAACTCACATGTTTTCAAGCAAATTCGCCGATAATAGGGGATCAAAAGCGATCGGAATGTTACAAATGTACAGATCGCATTCAGCTTACTTCATATGAGATGATCTTTGGAAAAATACAGCATAATTTGTCTTGGTTTTTGCGGAATGCCATGCAGTAAAATATTAATACGTTGCGGCAATTCATGATTGACAACTAACAATCGGCATGTCCTTCGTATCCTCCACTGTCAATTTCTTATCCACTCACTAATCCTCACAAAAGCTTTGTGTTGATTACATAATGTGTGGAGGCAAATTGCAATAAGTACAATGAAATAATGAGTAGGGCGGGCTCCGAGGCGGGTTTCTTCTTCATCTTACGTAACAGTATTGTTCTCCAAAAAAACCCGGAAGCTTGTCGTTTGGAGCTCTAGCTGAAATACAGCAAGATAATGTAAGATAGTAGGGGGCGAGATGGCCGAGCGGTCTAAGGCGCTGAGCCGTCGGCCGGGATAATACGATCTGCGTGGGTTCGAGCCTTGGGCTTGCCTTTGGTGAGAATTCATTAACCTATCCCAAAATGTTCCTATAAGGTCGGGAATCCTGCAATTATGTTCAGTTATTGTGAGGTTAGTGTATCAGAGATATTTTCTCTGAAAGTGTGAAGCAGCTCTGCTTCGAAGCAGTATAGAATATAATTGTAGAATTCCTTCTCGCCCCATACACTACGTAGCACATGCAGATATATGTAGTGTATGAACGGTGTCTCGTGGTTCGGAAAGTCACATAAAGCTGGTGGTCCCGTGTACAGGAAGAGTCAAATCCTGTGCACGTTAAGTGTCAGAGCTATTCGAAAAGAGAAGGGGGACCATCCCCGGTTCTGATATCTGTATTCACCTCCTCTAAGTTCCAGAGGACTTCCAGTATAGCTCAAATGAGCTGCAATAGGAAGTACTAGAAAGGAAAGGAAAGGAAAGTAAATGTAAACCTGTATTTTAGCTAGAGTATCTCGAGCTAGTATGCCAGGTGAATTCAAATTTGCCATCAAACTGCATCATTTTATATATCAAATTAAAGCCCTTGAGTAAAGAAAGCCAACACTGAAAACCTTTTTGTCATAGCACATTCCGTAGCAAAGTTACATCTTGTCAAAGATTGACTTTCATCAAAAAGATTCTAGCTAGCAAAATTCCCCAAAAACAGCATTACGGGGGTGTTTCTAGATCTTAGTCTCATGACGATAGTACCTTTTTTTAATGGAACTGCTATCAAAATCTCTCTGAAATTCCATTTGTGAGTAACTAAACACCAAAAAAAATCATATATTTGGGTCAAGTGAAGTATAGACAACATATTTATGAAGGTTTCCTTCTTAAAAAGCTTCTTTTTAATTTCAATGTAAATTTGTATTGCCGGTTTAGGCCATTTTGACTGACTAACAAATGTGTTAACCGAGGTTTCCCTGTGATACCTATTGTGTGTGTGTGTGGAGGGGGGCAGACGTGGTCTAATTCTGCATAAAACCGGGTCACGTTATTTCTATAGATCTGCTGCGCATTCAAATTGCATCATAATTTCATTTGTGTCCATGCTAATTATTAATTTACACAACATGAACTCACATGTTTTCAAGCAAATTCGCCGATAGATGATCAAAAGCGATCGGATCCTCCGCTGTTAATTTCTTATCCACTCACTAATCCTCACAAAAGCTTTGTGTTGATTACGTAATGTGTGGAGGTAAATTGCAATAAGTACATTGTCAATGAAATAATGAGTAGGGCGGGCTCCGGGCGGGTTTCTTCTTCGTCTTACGTAACAGTATTGTTCTCCAAAAAAAAACGGAAGCTTGTTGTTTGGCGCTCTAGCTGAAATACAGCAAGATAGTGTAAGATAGTAAATGTAAACCTGTAAAAGCGAACGTCTGGGGGGGGGGGGTGGTGCTAGCTAATTTGAAATCATTATTATGACATGAATATAAATTATAACTTTGCATATTAAAAACACTAGGACCTGTTATTTTATTTTATAATTTTTTTTTAATGAATAATGTCAACCAAAAATGATCCTAGCATTTTACTAGTCTTTTACTAGACTTAGGCTAAGTACACATCCAGATTCACATTCACGGTTTACCACCGCGGCAGATTACCTTTGCGGCTCCACCTGGTGTAGCCCTGAAGCAACCCCTTAATAGAGCTACTCTGAAGCTACTTCAAAGTAGCTACACCTTAGCAAACCCATAGTGGATGCACCATATCAGAGTTACTTCGCTGTTACTCCATCCATTGTCTGTCTAGAAGCCAACTCCAGTGCTACACTAGTGCCAACTTCTGGATACGCCATATCGGAGCTACTCCAAAGGTACTCTTAAGAAGCTACTCTGAAGTACGGTCATTTCTAAAGATACATTTATACTCCATCGCTTTTGCAGAAACCTGAATCGCACACATGATCAGTGTACTAAATCGCCGTCGTATTTGCCTGCTGAGCATGCGCACGATTCGCTGTTTTTCAAAAGCGACACGTATGCCTATATTGACAACCTCTGTCGGTCAACGTTCTCTAGAATTGCACACATAACTTGTGCAGTTAACGACAATGATTCAGCCAGATGATGAGTAACCCTACGATGATGGGTAATGGGTATTAAACCATAAATTTTTGTCAAGTCCAAGTCATTTTTGTCTAAGTCACAAGTAAGTCAAGTCATTTTGCAAAAGTTGCAAGTCAAGTCACAAGTCCCAAAAATAGTGACTTGAGTCAGACTCGAGTCCAAGTCACCCGACTCAAGTCTACATCTCTGGTGTAAACACAGCTTTACACAATGACTAATTTACATAGGCACAAAAGACAGTGTTCATGTACCGTTACTCAGCCAAAATGGCAGAGTAGGTCCCGGATGTTCAGTACATGTTCCTATCTCCTCAACGTTATACCTTTCCAACAAGGAAAGAGATACGAAAAGCGAACGTATAGGGGGGGGGGGTGGTGCTAGCTAATTTGAAATCATTATTATGACATGAATATAAATTATAACTTTGCATATTAAAACACTAGGACCTGTTATTTTATTTTATAATTTTTTTTAATGAATAATGTCAACCAAAAATGATCCTAGCATTTTACTAGTCTTTTACTAGACTTAGGCTAAGTACACATCCAGATTCACATTCACGGTTTACCACCGCGGCAGATTACCTTTGCGGCTACACCTGGTGTAGCCCTGAAGCAACCCCTTAATAGAGCTACTCTGAAGCTACTTCAAAGTAGCTACACCTTAGCAAACCCATAGTGGATGCACCATATCAGAGTTACTTCGCTGTTACTCCATCCATTGTCTGTCTAGAAGCCAACTCCGGTGCTACACTAGTGCCAACTTCTGGATACGCCATATCGGAGCTACTCCAAAGGTACTCTTAAGAAGCTACTCTGAAGTACGGTCATTTCTAAAGATACATTTATACTCCATCGCTTTTGCAGAAACCTGAATCGCACACATGATCAGTGTACTAAATCGCCGTCGTATTTGCCTGCTGAGCATGCGCACGATTCGCTGTTTTTCAAAAGCGACACGTATGCCTATATTGACAACCTCTGTCGGTCAACGTTCTCTAGAATTGCACACATAACTTGTGCAGTTAACGACAATGATTCAGCCAGATGATGAGTAACCCTACGATGATGGGTAATGGGTATTAAACCATAAATTTTTGTCAAGTCCAAGTCATTTTTGTCTAAGTCACAAGTAATAAGTCAAGTCATTTAGCAAAAGTTGCAAGTCAAGTCACAAGTCCCAAAAATAGTGACTTGAGTCAGACTCGAGTCCAAGTCACACGACTCAAGTCTACATCTCTGGTGTAAACACAGCTTTACACAATGACTATAGGTAGAGCTCTAGTGCCGTACTATTACGCTGTCTTTCCTATTCGGCGAGGATGACAATTTTGACCTCCTCGTCTGTTTACAAACAAAGAGGTAGACAAAAGACCGTCGACCGTTCCGCTTGTCCAAACACTCAAGTAGCAGAAGGATGGTCCACAATAGCGCGATTCATGTAACATGAATAGGGATTAAAAAGATGTCAAGTAGAACCATGACGTGCTTCTTTTGTCCAATTTGCCAACAAGATTTCATATGGAAACAGTTCAGACCCAGAACACGATCATGTCAGAAATTAATATTTTGTTCTGGGTCTGATTATTCGACTAGGTAGAGCTCTAGCTTGCTCGAGAAGTCTAGCCAAGAATTTGCTCACCGATAGCTTCACATTCTAGGCTAGAGACCATTGCATTCAAAATCTAGTCGGATTCGCTGAAACATGACACCGTGTAGAGCAAAGGAAGTTCAGACACAGCCCATCACAACAGGTGATTGCATCAAAAATGTTGCTAAAATTACACTTCAGCAAAATTTTAGACTGTCCAGATTTGGTCAATCTTGCTCAAAAGATACAGTTGACTCATCGAAATAACTTTCATCCAAATTTCAACATTTACAGAATAAATAACCTCTGGTGCAAAGAATTGCACCGCTGTCCAACCGGAAAACCATAGCAAAGAACTCTAGTATGGAATGCGTAAGGATCGCCGGTACTTTTATGTTGAAGGACATCGAAAGAATAGGCTATCCAAAATAATAACAATTTTGAAGTCGGCTTTTTTAAAAATCGCCCAACATTTCGTCGGTCGCAAAACATAGTGGCATACGTGAAGGACAAAATACGTCTCCGAGCAACACATTTTTGAAGGATATGCTACTAGTAACTGAGTCGATACTCCTCCACTGTTATTTCTCAGGGGCCCGATTCCATTTAAAATTAAAGTTAAGGTTCAAACTATTAAACTGTATATTAATAGTTAACCAGGAATACCTATTATATGATATTAGCTAGCTCTAAACCTATACGCTACTATGTGAAACGGAACATTTGGAAAATTGCTATATGCCACTATATGTTGCGACCGACAATTTAATGGATTTTGCGAGTGCGTTTTTCAAAGTAGCCCAAATGTTGCAAAATCGCAGGAACACTTTGTTTGTCACAGGACGGAAGTCAAAAGTCGCCCAATAGGACTACCAAATGGCAGGTTTTTGCAACCATGTGAGTATTGAATAATGAGTTATCCACGTCCATCTTAGTCTTAGAGTATCGTCAGTATGGATACATATAGGTATGAGATCATTCCTTACTGGAGCTGACGTAATTGTCAGCAGAAATAAGATACCGAACTTGCGCACCGTGTGCCATTTTAGCAATTCATTAGGCCATGTGATTTTTGCAAGGCAGTGGCGGATTTAGAGGAGGGCGCACCCGGCGCGCGCCCCCTCTATTTTTTGCAGATCGGCGCCTGACTCTGTGTATTTTTGTAGAGCGGTGCCTGACTTTGTGTGGGCGCCGAGCCGCAGCAGCGGCGGTGGTGGCTCGGCGCCCCCTCTATTGAAAATTCCTGGATCCGCCCCTGCAAGGGGCCACTTGAACCCCTGCTTTGCTACCGTACCTTATCTTTTTCTAATAATGGGGTCATTATGTGCTCCAATAATTTCACACTGGACATGCATAATGCACTGTTATGCCTTAATTATTATCATTACCAATTATTGCCCATAGTAAAAGGGGTCAGAGCAAAATGTGAAAAAATGTGTCAAAGTAGCCATGGTTAATTCACCATACACATTATCCCTTTTTTTGTTGATTAGGTGTTGCCATCTACTGATCCATTGGACAAGCCTGATTTCAATGCTGTAGAATATATCAACAATCTATTCCCTACTGAGCAGGTAAGATGCATTGTATACCACTAAATGACATGGTACCTGACA
Source organism: Amphiura filiformis (assembly GCF_039555335.1). Taxonomy (NCBI): domain Eukaryota; kingdom Metazoa; phylum Echinodermata; class Ophiuroidea; order Amphilepidida; family Amphiuridae; genus Amphiura; species Amphiura filiformis. The sequence goes on along the minus strand of NC_092633.1, from coordinate 52,373,010 downwards.
CATTGATTGTATTTTCAAATATTATTTGTATCGGATCACTCGGTATACATTTGTGTAATAGTCGGGTACACCCCGTCAGTCTGAAACCCAGGCAGTCCGAACCACCACTAGTCCAAATTTTAAGCTTACCTAACACTAGCCCTACACCTAACCCTGAACCTAACCCTAAACCTAACCTCAACCCTAACCATAACCATAAACCTAACCCTTACCCGAACCCTAACCCTATAAATCCGGACTAGCGGTGGTTTGGACTGACAGTGTTTTGGACTGACGGGGAGACCCCAACAGTCAACACAAATGTACCATTCTCTAGGTGCAGACATTATATCCAGTGTGGCATGTTCGCAAATCCCGTCATACATACGTCTGTCCAGACAGTGCATGAAAGTACAATCACAAGAATAAGAATAGATCGATGAAAAATAAAAAAATGCACAGAGGTATAAAACCAGAAACTGTCCCCATTGTCCTCCACTTGTCTCGTATCATCTCAAAAATCGACTGGCTCGCTGGACCAGCTTTGTTGAATTTTATGGCCCGATACAAAATCCACTGGCACAGGGCCACCACTTAAATCTTACCCTGGTTGGATACAACCTTTTCGGATTTACTACTAAATAAGTACTATACACTATGGACCACAATGGCCTCATTCCAGTGGCATAGTTCGTTAACCTCATTAAACAATCATAGTGAAAAAGTTTACCTCAAGTTGCAGGCTATGAGTTTTTGTATCCAAATTTTCAAAGGTCATTCAATTGAATGAATGTACAAATGTATTGGGGTTAAACAACTGTGCTTAGATGAGCATGTTGTGGATCCTAGTGATATGCTAGCTCTGTCTCCCTGTGTTTATATTATTATTGGTTACATATGCTTAATTTACACTTTTTTGTTGTTGTTCATAGTCTCTTGCTAATATAGATGAGGTGATAACTCGCATGAGGCTGAAGATCCGTCGTCTGGATGACAATATCAGGGTAGTAGTAAGAGGACAGACAAATGCTGGCCAAGATGGCAGAGAGGTAAAGTACAGACCCAAATTCTCTGTATTGTAAATGTTAAATTCCGTGTTGTTTTCCGTTTTCCACAAAAATTTACCCACTGTAGGGAAATCCATTTTTTTTTTTTCATATTGAAAACACTGAAGAAATGTCAACAGTATGTTTCTATCTAGAAACATTGAACCCAACTAGGCGATTCACATCTGCGAAATTGGCAAGGTAGCCAACAAAAAAAAGTCATGAAACTGCAAATATATGATCCCTAAAGGCAAGGTGCTCGTATTTTGGCCTTTGTTGCAAAAGCCCTTACATCCACTTTTTGACTTTTTGAGAAAACAGCTTTTTTAATTGAGCAAGTATTACTTGTTCAATTTGATTTAATTTGGGTTCAGATAAAGTGTTGATGAATAGAAACTAAAAGAATAGGTTTGGTACAATTTTCAAGCCTATTTATTTTTTATTTTTTTATTTATTTTACATCGTGCCTTACATCCACACTATAATGTCATGTCAATAAGTCAATTTCAGCCAAAAGTGGATGTACAATGTAAGGGCTTTTGCAACCAAGCTTTTCAAATACAGGCTACTCCGAATGATTGTGGAATGGGTGATAATTTGCTGTATTCTTGTCTCCTTGTTATTCATATTTATTCCATAGGCTCTAGGAGAAGCTCAGAAAGCCATACAAGAATTATTCAAAAGAATAAAAGACATCAAAGAGAAAGCAGATAAATCGGAACACATGGTAAGTCAGCTCATGATCTTGAAATTTAGGTAGGGCTGTCAGTAGGGCTGTTGTCGACATGGCGGATGTCGACAATATTGTCGACAAAGCAATTTTCCTGATTGTCGACAAGCATGGACCAATTATTAACAAAATACTAGTCTTTAATAATATTAGAGATAAGCTTAAGATATGCTTAACATCGCTATTATTTACCATGAAATAATTTCATCAATTTTGATGTAAATAAATGACCCATAATTCCATGGTCTCTGAACTTAATATTTTGTCTTTACTGATTTACTGCTTTTGTTGAGAACTTTTCGACGTTGGATCTTGAAATTTGATGATTGTCAACAATGAAAATTCTAATTGACAACAGCCCTACTTGTCCGTATCTCTGATATTGAGCTATTCCAGTTGAAATCCACATACCCAGTGTGGAAGACATGGCCTTAATCTCACACACAGGGGGTATAGATTTCAAATGGAGTCACCCATTCAGGTAATCCCATTTGAAATTCACACTCCCTGTGTGAAAGATTAAGGTCATGTCTTCCATAAGGGGAGTATTGATTTCAACTTTAGTCACCCATTCAGGTAATCCCATTTGAAATTCACACTCCCTGTCTGAAAGATTAAGGTCATGTCTTCCACGGGGGAGTATTGATTTCAACTCTAGTCACCCATTCAGGTAATCCCATTTGAAATTCACACTCCCTGTGTGAAATATTATTGCCATGTCTTCCATAGGGGATATGGATTTCAACTGGAATAGCCCATCTGTTGAGCAGGGATAATAACTTCTGTTTTATTTATGTGTTATAAAAGACCAGTTTTCATATTGAAATGTATTTGGCAGGGCATAGGAAAAATATTTCCTGTCTGGGAACTTAAACTATGTTGCTTTAAATTTTCTGTGAAAGTCGCGAGCGCCTTGTCGCTCGCCCTTAACGGTTGGGGTCCAGGGGCTCAAAAAGCCTAAAAAACTCATGGATTTTAGACTTTTTAAAGTAAGAAATCACCATTCTGAGGCTCTAATTCAGGCATGAGAGTGGGCTTTGATAAAAAAACACTCTGAAATATTATCCATGTGGGTCCAGGAGGCTCAGGAGGCAGTGCTCCTGCGGGGGTCGAGGGGTTGAGCCCAGGCGATTTTAGCATATTTAGCGCCCAAAAGAGGCCATTTGTGACATAAAAAATGCATATATCTATGTTAAAGTAATTCTTGGCCTGTTTCAGACGCTTTTGAAAAAAATGCTTCCTTCATCCTAAAAAAGTGGTTTTAAATGTTCAGTTTCCTATACTTTTGTACATGAGAGGCATTCTTCAAAGTTTTTTCTTTGCCTAATAACATGGCCTACATGGCTGAAATGGATATATATAATGCATAATATAAAAATGCTGATTCATAAAATTGTTGACACCCACCTCTTCGGGTATGTGGGAGGGGGCCCCCATGCAGGGTACTAATGTGCATGAAGAATGCATTGTATGATAAGAGTAATGTGTAAAATACGCTACATTTTATGCGCTACAATACAACAATGAACAAGAGTTGAGTGTTGGACTTCCTCATCTTCAGAATTATCTTGTGAGATTCATAATGTTCATTTCCGACATGGTCAAGTAATTTATAGCATATATTTTAATAACATGTTTTTCCTGGCCTTACACAAACTCTAACCCATCTCACAAACCTTACTATAAATATACAAACCCAACTAAGCCTAACACCTTACCCAACCCCAAAGAGAATTAGGGGTGAAATTGATTTCACCCCAAAATCGGACCTACATGTATAGCATGTTTAGCATTATTAAAGGCCTGAATATATAAAGTTTCAATTACCGTACTTTATTTAGCCTCATCTCATCAAAATAGCGATTTTTATGGCTTATTATAGGAAGGAGAAACCTTTCACATAATTTTGGAAATTTAAATTTCCAAAATTATGTGAAAGATTTGTCTTTTATTTTGTTAGCAATAAAAATAACAATTTCCATGAAAATTGAAATGAGGCAAATTTAAAGTAATTAAAACGTTATAAACACATTCATGCAACATTAAATATAGGTCAGATTTTCTGTCATTTTCAGGTGAAATCAATTTCTACCCTAATTCCCTTTTGGGGTAGGCCTAAGGGCAAGGGTTTTGGGTTATGTTAAAGGTTAGTTGGGCTTGGGTGGTTTGAATACATGCAGTAAGGTTTGTGGGTGGGTAGGAAAACATTTCAAAAAATTTTTTTTCTGTGACCTCCAATTTTTTTTCTGGGAACGGCGCGGCCGCGTTACCGCGGATTTCGAGGGCCTGGTATTTGGTTTTTCTTTGAAATTAAAGGAAGGTGTACATGTTTCGATGTATCAACCTTGAATTACATTAAGGCTGTTCCAGTTGAAATCCATACATTCCCTATGGAAGATATGACCTTAACCTTCCACACAGGGAGTGGCCTAATAGCTAATGAAAGAGCGATGGGCACTCCATCCTGTAAAAAGTGCAGGTTAGACTCCTTTACCTTTTTAACTATTTTCAGGTGAAAGAGATAACAAGAGATATCAAGCAGCTGGACCATGCCAAGAAACATCTGACATCCTCCATTACAACTCTAAACCATCTACACATGCTGGTGGGAGGAGTAGAGTCATTAGAGTAAGTTTAATCAACTCGTTTATTCTTCTACACATGCTATAATGTTATGATTTGATATCAGACAAACGGTTGAATAAACAAAATGTGGCTGTACAATATGAATGAGCCATATAGTCGGCAAATTGTATTCTGAGTTACAGTGTAAAATGTGTGTGAAGGTCGTATTCATGGGTACCTCAATTTGGTGCAACATGTATCTGGTGCAACATGTATAACATTAACCTATTTAATGACGATGTTCATAAACCAACTGGTGAATTTGTAGATGTTATAACATCATACTCTTTATACCCTAGTATAACTAAACCGACTCGGATAACTAGAAAATCAGCAACTCTTATTGATAACTTCTTTACCAACAATTATGCAAATCAAACATCTGGCATTATTCTTACTGATATAAGTGACCATCTTCCTATATTTGTGTCTACAAACCTAAGTGTTTATGGTAAAGATACCAATGATGTTGTCATAGAAATTAGGGATATGAGTGTTCAAAACATTGATACACTTAAAGATAACCTTCGTAAGGTTGACTGGGCCAATGTGTGTGAAAATCATGATGCTAATACATCGTACAACAAGTTTATTGATAAATTTAAAGAGGTATTTGATGAATGTATTCCTAAAAGGTAGTTAAGAAATCTCAGACTAAAAATAGGATGCCTAGGGCACCTTGGATAACCTATTCTCTGCTGAAATGTATTCAGAGAAAGAACAAGCTGTTCAAAAACAAATCCAAAAACCTACTGATGCAAATGTACAAAGATATAAGATGTATCGTAACAGGTTAAACTCCTTATTAAGGAGGGCAAAACAAAATTATTTCAGTTCCCAACTGAACAAAGAAAGGTTTAATATGCGAAATACATGGAAAATTTTGAATTCGGTGCTTAGATGTCCGAAAAAGACATCTTGTCAGAAGTTTGTAAGCAACAACGAAACTTATACTGACCCCCCTAAAGTAGCAAACAAATTCAATGAGTTTTTTGCAAGCATTGGTCCCTCATTAGCTGCTTCTATAAAACATCAAGGTAAAAATTTTGATGAATACCTAATTAATAGCAGCAACTCTACTTGTTTTTTCCAACCAACTGACGAAAATGAAATCCTGAAGATTATTAATAATTTGGGTAATAGAAAAAGTCCAGGTTATGATCAAATAAAGTCTGATGTGGTAAAATTGGTTGCCGATGAAATTGTATATCCATTGAAAATCATATTTAACAAGTCGCTCACAGAAGGAATAGTTCCTGATGCCATGAAAATAGCAAAGGTAGTGCCTATATACAAGAAAGACTCTCCACAATCATTTGGTAATTATAGACCAGTATCTGTGTTGCCTTGTTTCTCCAAAATTCTTGAAAGAATTGTTCATGAAAGATGTAGTAACTTTTAAATGCCAAAGAATTATTGTACAATAGACAATACGGGTTCCGTCCATAAACATTCTACGATATGGCCGTATTAGACTTTATTAAAGATACAAATAAGGCTATTGATGAAAATATGTGTACTGCAAGTATCTTCATGGACCTTTCAAAGGCCTTCGATACTATTAATCATGACATTCTATTACAAAAGTTGTACCATTATGGCTTTCGTGGTGTATCATATGACTGGTTCGAAAACTATTTGTCAAATCGTAAACAATATATATCCTTTAATTCTGCAAATTCATCTCATACCAGTGTTAAATGTGGGGTGCCACAGGGTTCCATCTTGGGGCCACTACTATTTATTGTATATATGAATGACATCAGTGAAACATCGAAACTTCTATCTTTCATATTATTTGCAGATGATACAACTGTTTTTCTTTCTGATAACAATATTCAAAGGCTTTGTGATAATTTAAATAAAGAGTTGAAGGAAATTGTTAACTGGTTTAAGTGTAACAGGTTATCCTTAAATGCCAGTAAAACAAATCTTATGTTTATTGGAACACCTCATCAAACAAAAAATATAACTGAAGTTCACAATGTATTTCTCGATGGATGCAAACTTTCACGTGTGTATGATGTCAAATTTCTGGGAATTACACTTGATGAAAACCTTACTTGGAGGTCACACATTAACAACATTTGTAAGACCTGTTCTAGGAATATTACGCCTTAAACAAAGTAAAGCTATTTTTACCTAAACCAAGCTTGTATCAGTTGTATTGTACACTAATCTTACCATATTTAACTTACGGTATAGTATTGTGGGGTTCTGCTAATAACTATAATTTAAACAGAATTGTGAAGCTCCAAAAAGAGCAGTTAGAATTATCACAAATAGTTCGTATCTTTGCCACACCAAACCACTGTTCGAAAAGTACAATTTACTTAATATATGTCAATTATTTAATAAAGAACTGGGTATTTTTATGTACAAATATCATATGAGTTTATTACCAAGATCATTTGACAATTTGTTCATAAACATGAAGTCTATTCACAATTATAATACCAGAAAGAAAGAGAACTATCGTACTGATATCCATAAAATGACTAATGTTCTAACACTTGGTCCTAGGTTATGGAATAGTTTGCCAAGTGAAATTAAAGAAGCTAAACGGGTAAATGAATTCAAAAATAGCATTATAAGGTATTTAAAATCTAATTAATACCTCTCATAATCTCATAATTTCTTGTTTTTTGCCGACTCTGTACACAATTCACCATAATGTATTATCAAACACTGCTAAATTATTTGTTGCTTTAATTTGCATTTTGTATAACTTAAGATGGGTTCTTTGTATGTTTTTATGTTTTTGTGTATAATTCATGTTTTGATTATTTAATGTACAATTATAATTATATGTTATAAGGTGGTACATCGTTTTCAGGCCTCTTGGCCTTGTGATGTGCCTGCCTTCATCAATACTTGTTAATGTGCAATAATTTAATTTACCTCTGTTGTTACATTGTATGCTTTATGAGATTGATGAAAAATAAAAGATTGATTGATTGATTGATTGATTTGATACAGTCAAACACCGTTTAAACCAATCAATAATCCTATTGCCGAAGAGGATAATAAGCTTCTACCTATTTGTATAGAATCCTTAAATAGCTGTAGTCTTTGTTTGCTTTGGCTAAATCCTGTTCAAGTGGTGGGTTACAAAGCATTGTATTTTGTCTAGGTGTGTATAACCAACAATTAACAACAATGAGAAGACATTCCTGAACCTTGTTGACTTGGGGATGATTTGAAATGACCGCCAATACTGTAGTGTTTGGTATTTATTACCAGCAATGTGGGAAAAAAAAGACACATGTAGAAACGAAAAAAAGGTACCATTTTTGTTGAAGGAGCAAAGTTCAACAAACCATAACTCCGCTTCTGGATATCGTTTGAAGTCAAATGATATACCATTTTAAAGCTTATGATATATATTTTCTAAACATGAAATAAAACAAAATTGACCGGAGGAGGAATTTACGGCTCATTCGTGATGTACGGACTCATATTGTCACAGACCACCCAGTCATCATAAGCAAATTCATTGAAGTATCCTGCACTATGTTCCAGTCACTCTGTCCTGCCAAGACTTGAACCCACAATTATTGACAACCTTGTGATGAAGAGACAAGCAGTGCGTAGACCAGAAGAGGACTTCCCCATCTGGTCTATGACACTAATGCACTTATACCTCGGTGACAATATGCTGATAGCCCCATCGAGTTGAACAAAAACTATCCTGTTTTCATGGTATGTATTGTTAACATCATTGTTATTTTTTCCCAGAGCACTGACAAGAAGACGGCAGTATAGTGAAGTAGCTAACTTGTTGCAGGGTGTCGTGAATGTCATGGAACATTTTCAGAAGTACATGGCTATACCTCAGATTAGACAACTTGCTGACAAGTAAGCTTTATGATTCTCATTGTAATTTTGGACAACCTGCTACACAAATTTCAGCTTGTATAGCAATGTAAACATAAGAACATCACCTTAATATTAATGTTTTTGCTAAAAATTGCTACGCATGTTTTTCAAAGTAAATTGAACCCTGTTTGATTGTGGTAAATTTAAATGGTGCATTGACCTTCACAACTGAGAGGTTGCAATGTCTATACTTATACACGTCTAAGTATTCAATATCATGTTGCAGGAGAGGGATTTGGAATAATTAGGTGGGCATAAGCACAAAGGCATACGAGATTGCAACCTCCCAAATGTTGGGGAAAGAGATGTATACTTCATTTCTAAACACATCACAAGAATTAAGTCCCCCTCTCAAAATTTCGTCATGACATCGTAAAATAAAACTTTATACCAATAAAACTTAATTTGAAATAATTTTTATGACTGTTTACTAAGTGTTGTGAGAAAATGAAAGATTTCCATGACTTCATGGCTGAATGAGCCTAAATTGAAGACAAAAACTGCCCTTTCCAAATGTCACAAAGTAGGCCTATGCTTGTTAAAACTGCAAGGTGTATTGGGACAAGGAATGGGACTGACCATCTTATAACTCACTGTGCTGAACTCTGCACCAAGGGGATTTGCATGGCTGAATGATCAAGAATCGACACACATTAGAGTAAATGTTCACTTGGTGAGGATTTTAAACTGCACTCAACCACATGGGTTTTCCATTAGTAACAAACCATGAATCAACTGTTGTGTCTTCAATTTGAGCTCATTCAGCCCTGAAGTCACAGACACTTAGTAAACAGTCATATAATTATTTCAAAGTTAGTTTTATTGGTACAAAATGAAACCTTACACTGTTATGACGACATGTTGAGAGGGGGACTTATTTCTTGTGCTGTGTTTATGTTTGTAATTACGTCACATAGGGTAAAGAAGATCCAATCTGAGCTTGGCATCCAGATACAGGCAGATTTTGAAGAAGCATTCTCAACTCAAGGAGGAAGGGTGAGTAAAATGGCAACACTCATGATGATGGTTTTTGCTTATCCACAGTATGATGTTGGCCTTATTGCCATTTGACCATCTCCTCCATAGTCATCTTTGCATTATGATACTCTTTGTGATGTGTGATTTTGATGTATATTTTGGGTTTCAGACTAAGGGAATAAATATTCAATTCAATACAGTTCGGAATTTTGACAAATGATTCTTGGGACATTTAGATAAAAGAAATGTAAGCTAATTAGGGTGAATCAAATGTCAAGTTTAAGGTCTCAAGAACTCAAATATTGGAATTAATAGAACCCTTTTTTTTTCCAAATCACTCTCACATTTATTACACATATTAATACATTGTAATAAGTTTTGTTTGCATAATTTTACAGTTACTCAGTAACCCAACCTTGCTGATGGAAGCATGTTTTGTGGTCAATGTATTGGACCCAAAAGTGAAGTAAGTGGAACACTTTAGCTCAATAAAATCAGTCATCATTCTTTTGATAAATTGATCGATGGCGACTGCAGACGACAAGTTAATTTTTTTTTAATTCACAAATTTCAGAAATGTAAGTAATCATGACCACATATATAAAATACACTATAAAACACAAATTAAACATAAAAATACAGTTATTGAACATGAAAAAATGAAAAAAAAAAAGGTTAATTTCTACCTAAACCATTTGGTTCTGTTGCCTGATCTGCTTGTTTCCTCCATTTCTTTTTTCTTTAAGGACCCCAATGGAAATAAGCCTCAATTTTATTGAGGCTTTTGGGCTATCCTTGGTACTGCCTGGTGTTTACTCCATAATCCATACATTTTGTTGCTATATCTGGTTTTTCATGCAATTGACCACATCTTGTATGTATTTATAATGTATCTTTTTATCATATGTGCTGTAATATTTTTTATGTGAGTACTGAATAAATATGAATGGATGAATGAATGAACCATGCTTTAATCAAAATTATTCCCGAGAACCGTGAAAATCTAGTGGCAGTGTAAAAGGAGATCTGAAAAATACTGTGACACAATCTGGTCCATGGGGGCCAAAGGCGGCAAATTTGAAATTGAAATAAAAACAAAAATATGGAGTAAAAAAAACCCAAAAAAAGAAAATAGACATCCCAAACTTAATAACTCTAGAACCAAGTATGCTAGACCTTTGGTGTTTTCAGTACATGATAGCCTAATTTTGTGTAAAGTAATAGTTAGTATAACTCAATTTTTAAAAATGCCTCCTTTGGCCCCATGGACCAGATTGTGTTACAGTCTTATTTTTTAAGAGAGCATTTCTTTTTGAGTAAATTGAACCAGTTTGGTTATCAAATTAATCAGTGACAAAAGTTATCTCTGAATTTGACTGGTGCTTATTAATGCAATAACATTAAAACATCAATTAGCACCTGTCAAATTCATAGATAGCCTTGTCACTGATTAATTTGATAACCAGGCAGGTTTGGTTCACCCCAAAAGAAATGCTCTGGCGGGGCTTCCTCTTTAATCAGTTTATAATCTAACAAGGTAGCTGTGGTGGTAAAATATTTTCACCTTTATTCCACTTTGGTAGGAAAGAACTCCTGAAATGGTTCATTAAGCTCCAGCTCCAGGAATACATGGTACTCTTCCAAGACAAAGAAGATGTGGCATGGTTAGACAAGATCGATCGTGATACGCCTGGCTCAAGAGGGCGCTTGTGGAGTTTGAAGAGAAGTACAGCAGACTGTTTCCGCAGAGTGGGAGGTCAGCGAGAGGATATGTGTAGAATTTTGCCATGTTACAAGGTACAGTTTTGCCCAAGAAGAAAAATCAATAACAAGTTACAGTTATGGGGTTGGATAGATGGATGTATCGTGCTGATAAATGCCTGGATTTATTCAGCTTGTGTGAGTGTGCAAATCCAAAGTCCATTTGATTGATCACGTGACAATACCTTGTCATCCTTACTTAAAGCCATAATGTACGATCTTATAATATGAAATTGGTTAATTTTTTTCAAACCTGATTTTTTTTCATATTTGTAATGTTTACACATGTCCCAACTTGCACCTAAATGGAATCGGCCAAATTTGTTGTCTTTGTATGTCAACAGAGCAAAGTTTGACATATTATCATAATTTATAAATTATGATACTATGTCCTCCCATAGAACTGCGTGTTAAATGGCCAAAATAACCAGTGGGGTTTCTTTCACTTTACCTTGTTATTTCAACCTAAAATGGACAGCAACCCTCCTCGTCAGTTATTACTAATATTATTTCAACATTTTGAATAAAGAATAACAAAATTTGACGGAAATCGTACATTTAAGGCTTTAACTGAAACTCCATGTAGTGTCTACTCTCTATTCCAGAAAAATACAGCACTGATTTTTTTGGATTACAAAAATATTATATCCTGTTTTGCCAATGAAACATATCTAAATCCTAATCCTAGTTCTAACTGGCAATAATGGCCAATTTGTGGGGAGATGGGCCAAAAACATTCAATTTTGAATGTTTTATTCCAATTGCAGTCACACAATTCAAAGACTTGGCACAAGTCTATGCATTCAAAATTTTGAGTATAGGCTACTGAATTTTACTCATAATTTTAATATTTCATGTTGATTTTGATAATTGGTTATAAGAGATATTAGAAAATGTGTTTCCATAACTTGTTGAGACTCTGTATTTGAATGGCCTGATATAAAGCCAACCTTTTGTTTCTCTTTTTGCTTTTGTTTAGAAATGAGCTGTCCAGAATAATGCAAAGCAGATCATCTGAAATGGATGTGAAATTATTGCTGTTTGCCATCCAAAGGACTACAAACTTTGAATCTCTTATAACAAAGAGGTTTAGTGGCATCACATTATTACCGGCATCAGGAGAGAGTACTAGCTCCAGTGCTCCTAAAGCTTCTGGTAAGAAAGAGGCGGATGCAACAAACCCATTCATGGAGTCACCGGATGCTACGAATCCATTCGCTGATGATTTGGTCAAAGAGAGGGAGATAGAAATCAAGGTAAGGCCAAATTTAAAAAATAATTTGTTTCATGTCTGCCGCCTCCTCACTTTCTGGGATCAGTTCATTTTTTAAAAATTTAAAATGTTAAGCTTTTATTACTTTAGTAAAATGTTAATGCTGATAAACAAGTTTATTAAGTTTTTTTGTTGAGTGTTTTATTGAGTGTTTTTGTGGAACTCTGATGGGTTTTAACCCCACAGAATCTTAAGGTGGTTCGAAAGGCAAGGTTTAGGGAAATCATGAATTCCAACATTTTTGCAAATATCTCCAAAACCTTTCATGATACAATCTCAAGTGAGGTTGTGCTTATGTAGGATATGTTGGCCATGTTATGAAGGTAATAAAACCGTTGCAGTCGCTATTGCCCAATCACATTAAAAGTTGGTTTTTCCTGTTTTTTCAAATCACTTCATTTTTCCCAATAGAAGTATACTCACATGTTGAGTCATGTTCCTGCACACCTCCACTGATTTTCCCGTAAAAAGTTTGTGGGTTTATGGAATTTTTTGGCCAAAATCAAAAATTTCACTTTTCCCCCTCCACTGGGATTTTTTACGGAAAATCAGTGGAGGTGTGCAGGAACATGACTCAACATGTGAGTATACTTCTATTGGGAAAATGAAGTGATTTGTAAAAAAACAGGAAAAAACAACTTTTAATGTGATTGGTCAGAAGCCAATAGCGACTGCTTGGTTACTATGGCAACGGTTTTATTACCTTCATAACATGGCCAACATATCCCTACATAAGCACAAACTCACTTGAGATTGTATCATGAAAGGTTTTGGAGATATTTGCAAAAATGTTGGAATTCATGATTTCCCTAAACCTTGCCTTTCGAACCACCTTAAATGAAAAAAAAAGGTCTCATCATTTTCCTGGCATAGGCTGAAAACTGTTAGCAATGTCAATTTAACGTGAAACCTGTTATATTTTGTCAATTTAGCAAAACAAGTGCATGAAATCAAAGACTCAATGCATTAAAAACATTATTTTTCTATAAAGATCACATTTCTGGATATTAAAAATAAAAAAGAGATCCTTATAAAGAAGGTCCAGATAAGGGAGTTTGGACTGTAAATGTTTTCATCCACAAGACTAAAAAAAGTCAGGTCTACCATTTTTCATCCTAATGAGGTAGTGACGTCAGCACCTTGAGACCGCTGTTTCATGCACACAGCATCTTTATCTGTACGTCAGCACTGTGAGGGAACATTTGCGATTGTCTTTGTAGGTCAACAGAGCAAAGTTCGACATATTATCATAATTTTAAAAATTATGATAATATGTCCTCCCATAGAACTGCATGTTAAATGGTCAAAATAACTAGTGGGGTTTCTTTCACTTTACCTCGTTATATCAACTTAAAACGGACAGCAACCCTCCCTGGCAGTTATTACTAATATTATTTCAACATTTTGAATAAAGAATAACAAAATTAAAATTTGACGGATATCGTACATTAAGCCTTGAATGGTTATGGAACAAAGGTGGAGGGCCCTGTTGCACATAAATGACCTTTATATACATGTACATTATGCCACGTAAAATTAAAATTTTGTTTCACATCCCCACCATGAGAAGTGGATCTAATGTAACACCAAGATACTTGAATTCATTTGTATGATCAAGCATGTCATATTGTTGAACTTGCAAGAATGTGAGATGCACCAAATACTATATTATTTAGTTTTATTGTTAATGTTGAGAGTTAACTCGTTTTTATAAAACCAACTAGCAATATTCTTGACATAAATAAATAAAGAAATGTTATAAACACAATTAAATACCAGTATATTAAAAAAAAACAATTTGATATATTCAACGGTTATACATATATCTGAACATTATATTTACGTCAAATTTCAAATAACAATTGAGCTACAGCACCCTTGGTGCTCTTGTTAACTGTGGCCAATGAAAGGGGCACTGACGTTACTGCCACATTGGGATGACAAATGGTATGTCAGAAGCACTGGTGCTTTCATGCTGAAGAGTTGTCTATGGAGAAGCTGTGATCAAAACTCTTATACAAAAGTCTGTCTTGTTCCTTCCAACCAAATGTATGTATCATACTTGTATGTGGTCAGCATCATTCATCATTAATCATTATCAATTACTCTATACAGTCCTATATCCCTTATCTGGACTTATACGGATCTTTCTGTTATGTGGACATGTGATCTTCATAGGAAAATGGTGTTTGTAATGCTTTGAGAGCTTGATTTCATGCTCTGAAGCATTTAGAATGACATAACTATATGGCATATAGCACTCAAATACCGTCTTCCAGTGTTATTGCCCCATTTTGAATCAAGTTTGATTCACTCAAATCTCGCCAAAATTCTAGCCCTGATTTTGTCAAATGATGGATCATTTCAGAATTCGTTGAAACCAAAGCCATCACCATTCCAGGGTATTATCAGTCAGTGCTTTGAACCTCATCTATATATTTATATCCAGTCTCAAGACAGGTAAGCAAACCATGCTGTCATATATGGGCTCTTCCATTAAAAATCCACACTACCCCTGCGGAAGAATTTGGAAATATCTTCCACAGGGGGAGTATGAACTTCAAATGGAATGAACACATTATAGGCAGCTCTATGAATTTCGTACAGCCTCTGAGAAAGATTCAACATGAATCTTCCACAGAGGAAAAAAAAAAAAAAAAAAGAGTGGGTTAATTTGCTAATTCCATTTGAAATTCATACTCCCCCTGTGGAAGATATTTCCAAAATCTTCCACAGGGGTAGTGTGGATTTTAAATGGAATGGCACATTGTACTTGCAGTCAGTGGCAAGGCAAATTCAGATTCCACCATGTTTTCATGTTGCCAATGGCAGAGAAAATAGCTTTTGAAGTGTTTATTCATCTGCTTAAAATTCTATGGTTTAAAGTTTGTTTGGCTTATAATTGGTGAAAAAATTGAGGCTGATAACCTTATTCAGGGATGTAAATTTTCTGTATTTTTACAGAATTCTGTAATTTTTGTAGTCCAGATTTACGCAATTTCTTTTATTTTCAGCCCATTTTGGGCTTTTTAGCCCGAATTTACGCGCTTTTTTCCGTATTTTCCGTATTTTTTCTTCAGGGTTACTTACATCCCTGCTTATTATCGTACGCCATGAAATAGAGTAAAGATTATAAGAACGCTTCCGTCTGAAGATCCGTCCTTCAGTCAGTCCCTCCTTCCTTGATTGTGAAAAATTAGTTCTCAATAATTGTGTTTGTAGTCGCTATTATTTATAAACAGGAATAAATGTAATAGAGTTGATATCATTGTGTGACGTTTTTGTTAAAGTTTGTTCAACAGAAAAATTATATCGGATTATGTTTTACTTTTGACGTTATGTTTGTTAATTGGTTTTAATGGTTAAAGTTTCTTTTAGTAGAGAGAAACTGTAAAACTATACCATTGATTTAGAAACACTGTATATAATTGTTCCTGATTTTTCAATTGAGTACACACTCTGTTGTACATGTTATTAGCACCTTTTGTTATGTCTTTGACTAATATACTGTGAGTAAATAAAATGAGAGCTATAAAATACAATCAATTAGGCCAGGCAAATATGTTGGGGAAATTGTAATATATAATACACCTACCCATCATGCAGTGGGAGTTTTAATGATATTTTGCCAAATGTAATCACACCTACACTCAGAAGGTCACTTTAATCAATTTGCATTGTGGGATATGATGCCATCAATCCCATGTCTAGCCACTAGTCTACACTCATAAAACTAATATCATTAGATTAAATGGCCATTAAAATTGATAAAAATCTAGGTATTTGGGTTGCCTTCAATTCGAAATTGTCACAGTTGATGAACATAGAACGTTATACATGCAATGTCAAATTGGGGGGGGGGGGCAAGGGGTATCATTTTTTCAATCAATTTAGTATCCTTTGTGTCGTTATCATTATACAATAAAAATTCCTTTAAAAAAGGAACGGGCTCCCAATGGGAGCTTTGATGTGAGATGCTGAAATCCGAGGGGGGGCACTCCCACTGTGAAGGTGACGCGTATGTGTAGGGCTGTTAAGACCCCCTTTTTCACCATCGCTGTCATCAAAAGACCCCATTACCAGTACATGCTGTGTAAACCAAAGACTCCATATATTTCCTTTAGATCTATCACCCAAAGACTTTGAAATGACAAAGCCATTTGAAGTCATTTAGAACTAGAAATTCAATTTTCGAGGCTTCTTTAGGCTCTCATACAAAGACCCCATTAAAAGTCATTCTCACCCAATGCCCCCCTATAATTTAGATCCAAACGGATCTACTCTCTCAACCAATGACCCCATATTCTGTACATTTTGGTCTCCCTGAATGCCAAAAACCATGCTCTCACACAACGTTAGAGGCCATACATGCAATGTTAAATTGAGGGGGGGCAAGGGGGTATCATTTTTTCAATCAATTTAGTATCCTTTATATTATGGCATTGTGTCGTTATCATTATAGAATAAAAATTCCTTTAAAAAAACAACAAAAAACAGTAACAATCCTGTTGACCCTGGCTGGAGAAAATTATAAACGACTGCAAATTAGTCTATGAGTAAATTGTAGGTCAATGAATTATGCAAACCACACAAAATAACGTTGCACAAGCCAGTGATCTCCTTGCAATACAAACCGCACAAAATAGGTCCGTTCATACAATGTCGCAATTAAGTTGCGATGAGGTGCGATGCGATATTGCAATAAAGTTAAATACATTTTAGCTTGGAAATGCGACAACTTGCGGTGAGTTGCGGCAAAAAGTAATCGATATATCAGCAACACATCGCAACACAATTGCGGTGTAGTATGAACGGACCTTTACGCTAGTTGTGTGTTGCATAACGTGTGACTCACACAATAACAAAAACTTAATCATTTTTCGCAATTATATTAAGCCGAACAAGCTATAGTGCATGCATTTCCGAAGCTGTGTAAAATATCTTAAAAGATATGTTGTGCAAGTATTGATAATATGATTTCCTGATAACATGATAAGTGCATTTTGTTTAAATTTCATCCTTATTCATATTTAATATAAGGGATATTTGTAAATAGAATTCTATGATAATAATGATATTTCTCTTATATCTGTGTTATGTAGGAATCTAGCTGAATTAATCCAACAATTTGTGGATGATTTTCGCAGTCACGGTCCACCTCGTATGGAGGCTGAGGACAGCGGGGCCATATTACCCAGCTGTGCCGACTTGTTTGTAGCATATAAGAAGTGTATGGTACAGTGCTCACAACTCAGTACAGGTAAGGACCAGGGTTGCCAAACCCACGATTTGGTAGCCCAATTGGGCGACTTTTGAAGTTTTTCCCCACAACCTTTGATTATTTCCTGTCCCATAGAAACAAATGGTAAAGACTAAAAATTGGGCGACTTTTCAACATTTGGCTCCCAAAAACATGGGTAACATTTCAATGATTCGGCCCGCGATTTGGGCTGAAATGTTTTGGCAAGTCTGGTAAAGATGCACACTTGAGAAAGAGGTTAAAAGCTACACAAGAGTCACTTTCTGATTTGATGTGCATCAACCTCTTTCTTGAAAGTGCAGTTTGAAAATGAAGCCCAGTGTTTATAATTCATGTCCAATCTACCCACCTGCAGCTACCCAAACTTTTATTTTTGCAGCATTTTATCTCTCTCGGAGCCATTTGCTCTTTCAAGACCCTGGGGTACAAAATCCACTATTATCTATTAACAGCGTAAGGGTCCGGCAAAGATCAGCAGAACTGGCACGTGTAATTGTTCACGGGCAACTCAACCCAAACCTCCACATGGTGTCGGATGGGTAATGGTAATTTGGGCAATGGGGAGAACAGGCTTGGATGCAAGGAAGTCAGCTAGCTGAGGATCATGTTAGGGTTTTGGTCACGTTCTAGCCCTTCCTCAGCTGACTCACTGGTGTGGCTCTGATTTTTAAGATGTCTGCAAGAGCATAAATAAACCCACTGATGATTGATGTTTTATTTTGTTATTCATTGTAGGCACTCCATTACTGTCATTGTCATCTACATTCCAGAAGTATCTGAGAGAATATGCCAATAAATTATTAACTAATAATTTACCAAAGTAAGTACTTCTACTTCCAAATATAAAAATCCTGCATGCCATTTTTGAGATAAATTAATTGCATTTTTTTAGTGTACCCAAGACTTAAGTAACTTATATTTAAATAAGCACAAAATAGGGAGGAATTGTTCAGTTTTTATTTCTCTGTGTGCAACAGTAAACAGGCATATGCATTGTACATTTGATAGATATGCACATCATGCATTTTATACGCAATGCGGCCATTACATTTGTGCTGTGTTTTAATTTGTTCCAGAAATTAAAGGTACCCCCCCCCCTAAAGGAGACATGGGATTCCCAAAAATTTTCACAATTTTTGCTCTGGGAATTCCCCCCCCCCCCCCTAACAAAGGTGTTTATTTTCACAACCCTAAAGAAGACATGGGAATTCCCAAGAAAAAGACACCTCTTTATTTTAGGCTTGGGAATTCCCAACAATTTTGGCAAAAATGTGCCTGTCTTCTTTAGGGACACTGGGAATTCCCAATTTTTTAATCATTTTATTGTCAAAATGGGAATTCCCATTTTTTTTTAAGATAAAATTTTGGTCTGGGAATTCCCAAAAATTTATGGTACAAACTTACATGTCTTCTTGGGGGAGGGGGTGCCATTAATTTCTGGAATAGCCCATTATGTGGCAGTCTATTTGACCCTGATTAACTCTCTCCATGCAGGTGTCAATAAGTTTCAATTATTTTGTTTTTAATTAAAAAATGTCAGAATTGTAAAATTCATGACCATATTTGGAATCAGCATGAAAAATATGTTCACCCTTGTATATCCTAAACAAAGACAGATATGTCATTAGAGCCAGCAGCCAATAGCTGCATCTTTTAGCTTGCATTTAAGACCTCAATCGTTGAAATCGGTCAAGAAATAAAGACACGGTTATCCAAAATCCCAAGAAAGATGCCATTTGCTCCATTTATTGGATGCCCTATTGATTTGAAGCATTCTCGAACAAGAGAACTAGCTAGTGCTATGCTTCAGTGGCGTAGGCGTGCCCCCCAATCGATCTGAAATTTTTAAAAATTCCATATTACTGAAAAATGGCTTGTGCCCCCCCAATCAGACCCGATGGCCCACATCATGGTCGGTGCCCCCCTCCCAATATGATGACCAATGCTACACCACTGCCATGCTTTCAATTGATAATAACATCCTTCCTTGGGTTTTCGATCACCGATTAACTATCAACCAATTTCAACAAATGAGGTCTTAAATCAGAGCTGCTGGTTTTAATCTTGACTTATTTGTCTTCGTTTAGGATATACAGGGGTGAACATAACTGGTACCTTAATTATTTTGGTGGTCTGTACTTACTAATCATGGTTACATGTATTTGTGTAGCAGTTTGTTTGATTGCTGCAGATAGTTTTGTGTGTCTTTGTGTTGCCTGTATTTGTTCATTTCTGCAGTTTCATGTGTTGTTTTCTTTACGTGTGTGTTGAAGATTTATTAGGTTCAGGTATGTGTACTTGTGTAGTCTTGCTATCAAATTGACATCCATACTCCACACACAGTGTATTTTACCCATAGGAAAAATCATTCCGTACCATGCGTGTACAAATCACTGACAGTAATGCAATCAAACAATCAGCATTCAGCAAAATTGTTGACCCAATGACATCATCGCTGGATGTACATTGATAAATTTGCAAACTCGTTCAAAAACATGAGTTTTAATTGCAAATATTTCATTTGTTTATCTATGAATGTCAATGTCTATCTTGTATTGACATGGTATATTATCGTAGCGTTGAATGCGCCAAGGCTTGTGCGTACGTGTTTGCCGACAAACGAGGACACACACAAGATTTTTCACCCTAAACTGTGGACCTACTTCCAACCGAGGACTGTCCTCGGTCTCAAACTGCTGCAAAAGACCTCAAATGCATGCTAGATGCTTTAAACGCTATTTGCCTGAAACCGAGGACCACACGTGTAAAAACTACCGTCCGCAGGGTGATGGCTAAAATTCCGTTTCGTATTATACACACAAAAAATCCGCCATTTTAGTCCACGGTTAGGCGATGAAAACATCATACACACATCCTCGGTTAGATAGCAAAACACAATGTCCACGTTTGGAGGCAAACACAGACAGGGGTGTGGGGGTGTGTGTGTGAATGGGGTCAGCTATGCGCGCATGGATTCTGTTGATAACGACCTGCATGCAAAATCACTAATACTGCTGGCCGAGTGTACCAGTCATAGCAAGGTACAAAAAAGTTGGATGTTTATTCTCAATATATTATGGTGTAAATATAAGTATTTGAATAATTTAACAATAATTTGAACCTGAAAAAAATGAACATGATAGTTCATGAGTGATTTTTCAACATATTTGACTGTTGGATAAATACGGGTGCTTCAGCTTAGGAGCCAAAGCAATATGGCACATTTAAAGTTGGTAATGGGTCAATTACACTGTGCCACACTTGCTTGATAAATTAACACTATGCCGTATCTGTTCCATTAACCGCTCAGGTGCTTAACAAAGTTATTTTGGGTGGGTGCTTATTTTTTACATAATCAGTATGCCATTATGTTTCAGACCATGATCCCATGGGCATTTCATAATATTTTGGTTTACTTGTTGTAAAAGTCGCTGGGTGGGCGCTTATAGGGGCATGGGCAGTTAATGGAACACCTTTAATTCATGTTCAATCATAGCAAAAGTTACATAATTTAATTATTTATAAATATCAGAGAAATTTGAAATGTAACAACATTACTCAAGTTACTCATTTTGCATGAGAAAAATTGTACTTCATGTTGTTTATTTTATATCACTTTTATTATGACCAACTAAACCACTTTTATATTTACCAACTAAACCATCTTTTTATTTTGTAATTTGTTTGGTTATTCATTTGTTTATTTATTTGTAACCCCCTTTGAAATTCACACTCCCTGTGTGGAAGCTTAAGGACTTGTCTTCCACACAGGGTGTATGGATTTCAACTGGAATAGTTCAATTGGTGTGATTCTATTGACAACAATGGATACCAAGATCTGTCAATAATGAAGTGATTGATGGAGGAGTCCTATTTGCACTTTACTTTTAATAGGTCCCACATTCCGTTGCCCACCAATGTGCTTGTGCTATGCACACATTCCGTTGCGCCCCGATGTGCCTCATTAAAACGTGTTGAAGCGATGGAAAGAAACACATGAGTTCCATATTTTGTTGCCCACCAACATGTGCTTGTGCTATGCATGCATTCCATTGCCCCCAACATGCCTATATTTTAAATGTGTTGAAGTCCCACATTCCGTTGCCTCCCAATTTGCCTATGTTATGCTTGTATTCGGTTGCCCACCAATGTGCATGTGCATTAACCCTAACCCGCCAATGGCTTTTGGGCTTTAGTTGTTTGCTCTGGGTGGGATTCAAACCGGAGACCCCTCGCATGCCAAGCAAACAGGTTTTGGGCTTCGCTGGCCAGCGAAACCGTGCCTATATATCACTTAGGGCGATTGCGTCATCACACCACGTGGGATGTACACACAAACAGCACATATATCGAGTAGTATTTTGTAGTACTCAGACGTGTTAGGGTTTATTGAGCCTATATTGAGTTTCGATAGTGGTCACACGCCTGTGTGTATGCACAAGTTTTGATAATTTTGAATAGAGGGAACAATAGAATTGATTAGGAACATTGTGCACTTTGAATGGAATCGATAAAGATATAAAACTACAAAAAAAAAACATTATTGAACTAGCCCAGTGTATGAAACAGACTGGTTACCGAGGCTTTGCTAATTATGCTCTCATTTATTTTGCATATTCCCTTGGCAGGTCACAGAATACAACAGTAACAACAGGTACTGGTCTAACCAACTTCTCAGCTCTCATCAAAGAAGGTCTCAAGGATACGTCATCCATAGAGACGCCCAAATTCACTGCAGAGGAACAGTATCTTGTGTGCAGCATCTTGTGTACTGCAGAGTATTGTCTCGACACATCACAACAGGTCAGTCACAACGTTTGTACTCATTAACCCCCTGAGCACTACCTGCCGATCTAACATTGCCTCTGATTGGTCAGTTACATGATATCTTCACTTTAATCACCAATTAGAATGGAGCTTTGCAAATAATTCAGCCCAATTTTTTTGTGTGGTGAAATTATTCAAACAATATTAATGTTGCTGATTGGGCCAATTGATAATGAAAACTTCTTTTTGGCCAATCGGCAGGTAGTTCTCATGAGGTTAACATTTTTATTAGCACTGGTTGAATGTGTTCACATAATGACTAAGTAATTACCAACAAACATATTTATAAAGCCTGTGTGCATAATGCTTATAAAGATACCTTGTATGTAGTTCAATTGTATGATATTTCAGTTCCTCTTTCTGTAATAAATTGGTATTGAGCTTTTGTTGTAACCGTACTTTACATTTCCCCTTTGCATCATTAACCCCATGAAAACTACCTGCCGATTGGTCAAAAAGAAGTTTTCATTATCAATTGGACCAATCAGCAACATTGTTAAAATAATTTCACCATGCAAAAAAATTGGGGTGAATTATTTTTAAAGCTCCATTCTGATTGGTGATTAAAATGAAGATATCATGTGATTGACCAAACAGAGAGAATGTTAGATCGGCAGGTAGTGCTCAGGGGGTTAAATGTAGTCAAGTTAGCTCAATCGATAAGGCGTTCGACTATGGTGCGAGAGGTTGCGAGTTCAAACCCTGGTGGTGCCTGGTATGCTCTCGTGGAAAAATTGAGTTAGCTTGAAATTCCCTTGGACAAGGAACTCACTGCTAATTTGTCTTGTTGTAACCCGAACAAAACTCGGGGAGCTGATCCTGGTTGCGATGGTTATTTGTGGAATGTGTAGGGTATGCGCTCTTGAAGCAGCAGAGTCCCTGAATTGTTGTTTAATGGTTTATGGAATGATGTGGGGCCATAGTGGTCAGCGACAACCTGTAAAGTGTGCTGAGGCTTGTGGATTAACGTCTAGGCATTGTGCCTGTGCGTAGGGCACTATAAATCACTGCGCTTTAAAAAAAAATTTTATATTGATGAAAGCCATAGGAAATCATTATTTTCAGCATATTGAGCATTATTTTTGTCCGTTTCATGTGTTCAGAATCCTGAAAAACTTATTCTGTATTGTACTAAATGGTTTTATCGTAAGTGTCTGGAAACCTGTGTTAAATGCATTTGCTGCATTATGGGTGTTCTTATTTTCCATTATTTATTTTTTCTATATAGATTCAAAATACAAACTGTGTCATCATTAGCACACATATTACATATCCTGAAAGTTACATTGTTCAGAATTACCCCATATAGCATACATGTACAATACTAGCCTATCATGTCACCCAAACTGAAACTGAAATTAAACTGTGGTTGTTGCTACTCTCTCAACCCCACATAGAACATGATAAATTGCAAAAATGACTGAACAAACCAAATTGTGACAGATCCTAAAAAAATGGAAATTCCTTTAACAATTGAATACATGAATACAAAACCCACCCAAGTCCATACTTTGGCCAAATTGAGTTAAGCATGGGAAGTTGTTACTATAGGCCTGCCATATGTATGAAAGAACAACTCAAAATTCATCCTCTGTGTCTATTGAGCATGTGAAAAATAGTATGTATGAAAGAACCACCCAAGTCCAGGATTTGAGTCTTGTAACACATTGATTGAAATCCAGTATGTATAAAAAGTCCACTTGTGTAACACATTCATTGCCGGAGAGTGACTTTTGAAAAAAAATGGGTTTAATCAAGGAAAGTGTGTGGTTTATATTACATAGCAGTATGTTTATCAACATTATACATACCTGTGTGCTTTATTTTGTATTATCTTACTAGTGGTAATCTCATTCCTACATTGTTGTCTTTGTATGTGATTCAAAAACCACCGAAGTCCAGCATTTAAAATGAACCCCCACGAAGTCCCTGATATGCTAATCGTCATACCTAATACAGTTTAACCCACTCATTTGCACATAAAACTTACCATATTGACCAGGTAATTCTAACTGAAGGAATTAATATGATTCACACTTTTTTTGAGATACTAACAAAAACACACTATTTGGAAAAGTTTTAAGAGACAGACTGTTTTTATCTTGAGGGGACCTTGAGTACTGGTACATGAACATACATTATAACATACATTTGAAATGATATATGTTGCAATGGCAACGGTACAAGTCTTTTAAGGTCTGATAAACTCATTTTGGTAAAATGGAGTTGGGCCCTTCTTCCACTCAGGTATTCAATTAATTAATTATAAGTTAACAATGATTTTATACAAGTTACAATTCTGTGTATTATGTAAATATATAATCTGTTTACTGTGTTTAGCATACATAAGCACCGTGAGAATTTTGCGATGCGCAAAAAAACGCCATTATTCGCGAGTTTTCGGTATAATCACAAATTTTAGGTTCGGCCGGGAATTTTAAGATTTTTCCAAGATATCCATTTTTAAAGTATTCATTTTCCAAAAACCATAAGTTTTTACTTCAATTGAAAGAATCCATGGCGATCTGAAATACAATCCATGCAGAAAAAAGTATAGAAAATAGACAGTAGGACTTAAATTATAATGAATTCAACTCTGCACCGCATAATTTAATACTTATTATTACTTTCATGGAATAGGTCAACAAACTTACCACATGACTGTGCTGATGCTGTACAGTGAAGGTGTTGACGAGTTACAATCCAGCCCAACTAGTAATTTCTTGTTTTTGTGACGTGTGCAAAACATGTGGCTGTGCCGACATAAAGCAAAGGGTATTCCCTGAAATCATGCAATAAGCTCTGCATATGCAAAGCAAAATTGGCAAAAATATAGGACTGCCATAGTATATAGGGAATTTATATTTAATTAATCATCTATCTGTGACAGTGGAATTATAAAATTGACACAAGTCTGGTATGTTAGTTAGGGGTTAGTTAGCGCAAGTCTAGTGGCGATAATTTCACCAGCACCGTGCTGGGGTAGGATTTCCTATAAGGAAAAAAAGAAAAAAATTAAAATTTAAAAAAATTGAACTTTTTGGGAAAATGCGTGCATTTTGGGACTATTATGGACAAATCGCGCAAATCGCAAATTTTTGAAAACTGGTGCGTGAAATTTGTTCTCAAAAATCGTGCATTTTCCTGGTGCTTACATATACATGTCAATTAGTCGGTCACAACACATAGTGGCATACGTGAAGGACTAAATACGTTTCTGAGAAAAACATGTTTCTAAGAACAGAGTCAATACTACTCCACTGCTATCTTAAGTGCCCCGATTCCATTTGAAATTGAAGTTCAAGGTTCATAACTATTAAACTGTATCTTTAATAGTTAAAAAGGAATTTTGATAGGATATAGCAACAATCAAAGAAATTAATGTTGGTACACTCTGGCATAATAACTGTAAATCGATGCCCCTCTCTCCCAATTCAATGTTGATGAAAGCAATTTTGATATTGGGCTCTCCAGTCACCCCAACATTGGTCGAGGGGTATGGGGAAGGGAAAGGGGAAGGTTTGTACTTCTCATCAAATATAGTTATACTAATTTCACTGAACTCTCAGAGCAGCAATGAAGAGTTCCAACATATTGTCAAAGTGTGCAAACTATATTTTTCTTTGATTGTAGCTCTAAACTTATATGTCACTGTGTGCAATATCACTGTACGCCAATATGTGTTGCGACCGACACATTGTGATTACATGGACATTGGAAACATAATATAGATTCACTTTCAACCAACAAATCACCAAATACTATTGACAAGCTGTTCTCAATTCTCATGACCATGTAAATTCAAATTCAATTCTAACTAGCTTATTCAGATGTATACTTTCATTCATCTGGGAAATGTTCAAATTGTATAAAATTGAATCTTGTCAACCAGAAAAACTCACTTTGGGTAGATGGAATCACAGACATTGCGGCCAAAACCTTTGGCCTTCAGCTGGGTGGATGATTTAGGGTCATCCGAGGTCAATCGATGAGGAAGTTGCTTGATGACCCGATCCCAACCAACCATGTGACAGATTCACTCTAACCCGCAAAGAAGCAGTGTGTACGAGCCGAACAACCGTCTCTCAACAGGAATGGGGGCATTAGAGTGAATCTGTCACATGGTTGGTTGGGACCGGGTCATCAAGCAACTTCCTCATCGATTGACCTCGGATGACCCTAAATCATCCACCCAGCTGAAGGCTGAAGGTTTTGGCCGCAATGTCGGTGATTCCATAACCAAAGTGAGTTTTTCTGGTTGACAAGATTCAATTTTATACAATTTTATTCAGATACATGCTTTTCCATCTTACATATAGGGCCATGCGTTTTGATCTGAACACCCAAAAAGGGTGGTGGTGTCACATTTTTCACCATGATCGTTTTGTTTTTTGAGTATATCTTTGAAACTAAAGAAGCTATGGCAATAAATTTGGTACCAAATAAAAGCTAATATATTAATGAAGAACTATGGAAAGTTACATGAAGGCATCTTGAACAGAAGCAGAATGGCATTCAATCCAATGACCCAAGTCAGGGGTGGTGGCGGCAGCGGCTCATGTGGCAGCGGCTCACTACAATGTATGTACAACTCAATGGGAAAGTTCATTTTTGGTGCCTCGCAGTGCAAAAAGTTTGAAATTTTCTTTAAAAACTAGTGCATATCAATAAATTTGGTATCAAAAGAAAGCTGACATTGTTATCTGAACTTTTATTCTGTAAAATAGTTGAAGCAATAAACTGCCTTGAGCTAATGATAGGGGCAAGTGCTTTGAACTCGACATCTAAAATGGGTGAATGGCGTCACATTTTTCACTGTGGTCATTAGTTTTTTCAATGTATCATTGGAATAAAAAAAAGATTTGATAGTATATTTGGTATCAAATGACAGCTAAAACACCAATTATTAATTATGGAAAGGTGTCAATATGATATCTTGAACATCTATAGAATGGGACTCAATCCAATTGGCCAAGGCAGGGGTGGTGGAGGTAGCGGGGCACTCTGCACAAAACTGTAAACAAAGTTTTTATTTTGGGAGCCTCGCTGTCGGTGTGCAAAAATGAGTGTTTATCAATAAATTTGGTATCAAATAAAGCTGACATTATCATCTACACTTTTATTTTGTACAAAGTTAAAATAGCTAGATGCTATAGGGTATATGATAGGCCAATGTTCTCCAAGACAATAAGAAAAAATAATCCTATTGAGGTCACTTTTTGAAGGGTTGTATCATTTTACAAATGTGATAACCCCCATACATTTATATATTGCAGGAAAGTCCTTACTCTGATCTATTAGAAAATGACATAAAATAAGATGCAGGGGTAACACAGAAATGTTAGTGACATTATACCCCTGTACCACTGTCAGTTGATGTTTTGTCTCATTCACATAAAGGTAGCATTAGAACCTTACATCTGACAGTGTTTCTGAGGCTCTTGTTGGATTTCTTGTTCAATTTCCTTTCAGAAAATGTATACTTTTATCATGCTGGGGGGGTATGGTTTGAAAAATATGGGCATTTGAAGGTGAAAGAGTGTCGCGAATGTCAAAAATTAGTGTGTGACGAAAATTCGGCGAGGTTAAAACGCATGGCCATAGCTATATCACATAGTAACAAGGCACATGATAACAATATAGTAGTCTATAAATAATAAATAAGATACGTTATAATATATTTAAAAAACACATTATAATAAATTTATAAAACTACATTTTGTACAGGTACACTGACTTAATATGAGTTAGATATTAAATAAACTATGAATATAACACAAATACATGGTAGAATAGGAAAAACAATACAAAAAAAACCCTCACTCCCTTTGTGGAAGACTTTATCTAAATCTTCCACAGGGAGTGTGTGGATTTTAAATGGAATAGCTCAATTGACTGACTGACAGTTTTATCCAAATCAAGAGTTACATCTGACATATAGGAAATGTTTTTTTTTCTTATGGTCAGGGCCGGATTTACCATAGGGCCAGATGGGCCCGGGCCCAGGGCCCCAAAATTTTGGGGGCCCCCAAAATTGCCCTGTGTAGTGTCCATTTTCCATTTAAACCGAAAAACATCAGTTTTGGGCCAAAATATTATACAAGAAGTGCAAAATTTTGCGCGCTTCATGCCTCACTGGCCTATTGAATAGCAAAATTCAACTTCAATTTGGGCTAAAACAGTCTAAAATTGAAATTTTCCGCGCGAAGTGCAGATGCCTTCCTCATGGTGCGTTTGGGGGCCTCCAAATTTTGGCCTGGCCCAGGGCCCCCAAAAAGCTAAATCCGGCCCTGCTTATGGTATGTCATTGAGCAATCTTGAGTCAGGTTTTTAGTTCCTTCTTGACAGTAGGTATTTCAGGATTGGTGATGGTTGTGGGATATCGGCATAAGAAAACCTCATCATAAGTCTCAGTACAACTTGAAAATCTGGATGATGCATGGCATATATTATGAAGTTAATAGCACTGTTAGCAAATGGACTAAGCTTGACATAAAATCGGATGTGTTCGATGTTGGTGAAACGCCGAAATGCCAGCAAGGTGAAGTACGGAACAAAACAGATGAAAAATCCCATGACCACAATGAAGAGGTTTTTGGTGATCTCGATCTCTTGTTTAGATATTCGTTTCCTTCTGCGAACTGTTGTGGCTCTGTTGGGATCATGGCTCTCTTCGGTGATTGCAAGCTCTGATGTGGAGTTTTGTATGCTATAACCGTGTTGTGAATGTGTTGTGTTGTGGTGTGAATTATCAGTCGCAGAGCAGGCAGAAAACTGGGACAAATGTTGTTTCTGTGTCCGAAAGTGTTTCTTGACATACACATAGACCCAAATGTAACTTCCAACTATTGCTAAGAGCGGTAAAAGAACACCAACTATATTTATAATAAGGAGAAACACATATGTTTGATTATAGTCAGCACATGCTAAATTATGTTTGTCGTACCCATAAAGAACATCTCCAGTTCCAAGAGCGATTAGAAGACAAGCTTCCGGGATGACCCATGGTATCGCCACAAGAATAACAAGCTTCCAGGATGTAAAGATCTTCTTGTACCGAATCGGTTTTGATATGTGGATGAGTCGATTTATACCAATCATACCCATTGTCCACACACTGGTTCCTATGCAGGCATATATCATGAAACCGGTTAACTGACAAATCCAATAGGCCCCTGGTATCGGCCATTCTTTTTTGCCAAGAACACCAACAACATACCATATAATTGTAAAGGATGTTAACAAATCCGCTACGCTCAAACTTGTCACAAATGCATTGGTTGGAGTCTGGAGTTTTTTTGAGAAAGCTACAGCAGCAATTATCATGGAGTTCCCAATAAGTCCAGTGATGGCTATCAATCCAAAAAGGACTGCGAGAAGAATTTGTTCCCAATAGGAGACATTCAAGATGTAAACTGGCAAAGATGAGTCAGTTGCATTGCTAGTGGTGTTGCTGTCCGCCATATTTTTATCGCTGCTATTTTTTTCTTATTCACAGTGTAGTAATTTGTTTGCTTATGTTTTTGAAAGTAGAATTCTCAACTGAAGTTGTGGATATGTGACGGGGTCTTATATATTGACTGAATAACTACAGCAGCTCCCACAAAATAGATTATTAAACAATTACCTTAATGCTCTGCATGCTGGCCATATAGGCTTCAACATAAAAAGTCCAAAGTTTTGGGATATTTTCTAAAAATATCAAGAGCTATCTCAAGAGCCTCTGAACCAATACTAGGTTTGTTTGTACTCATTTTATTGCATTTTTCTTGCTGATTTCAAATATGGTCATGAAAATGTACAATTCTGAAATTTCTGAAATTATAAAGAAAATTTGGAACTTGTCGTCGTCTGCATTCGAAACTGCGGAGAGGGTTAATAAACAAACATAATTGGAAAATGTCCTTCACAGTATCTAAATAAATTGAATACATTTTTCCTCATGAATGAAATAGAACATTGAACATTATTGCGTGGGTGGTAATACATGCCTGGGACTTTACCTGAGACTCTTGTGTTTCAAAAAGATTCACAAGGATGTGCATGATATCACTCGCTCATCCCTCGCTTCATTGCATTGGCTGTTTGAGCCCTGTTGCGTAGTGTGTCCTCTGACATAGAGGGCACACTTCTTGTGTTTACTCAATGGGGAAATCACAAAACATGCCATAAGATATATAACTGTTTGTGAAACGCTTCCCAATTTTTTTATCAGTGGAATCCTTTTTCAATAATTACAAAAGAAAAGGCAAATTAGAATTTTCTATGCTGAGAAAATTGACTGCAACTAAATGTCTTGTACAAACCACGGGGAATTTCAAGAGTGTGTCCCCTTTGACAAAGGTGTGATATAAGCAAGTGAAACTCTAAATATTGTGGTACCTACAATCGTGTGCAAAATTTCTTGGAACTATGCCCAAACTATTCTGGTATCTCATGCTTCATTTCACATGACACTTCATCTAAAAAGTGTGTTGACATGCATTACATAGAATAGTGTATTTTGTTCTTAATTATATCAAAAATGTGACAAAGTTTCCTTGTAACACACGGCGTACATGTCTCTTAACACTTGATCAATATGAAATTCACCTTACAAATTGATTAATTATAAATGTTTACAAGTCAGCAATGCTTAATACTTAGCTTAAAACTCTGTGTATATATGAAGAGCTTTGTTTCAAAACCCCTTACATCCACTTTTGGCCGAAATGAGTTATTGACATGACATTATAGTGTGGGTAAAAATACACATTTTGGTGGTTGTTTGACCTTCATACCACCTTCCCTTCCATGAATATTGTATATTTCCGTTTGGGAAATCTTAGGAATTTCGAAATCTGAACTTAAAATGAATATAGAATTGTTTTTTTTTAATTTTTTGAGGTATAATAGTAGCCTGTAATGTTCTTTACCTATTAAAACCAAAAGGAAATATTTTGGGGTCACTATGTTTGAAAAAAATCATTTTAATTAACAAAAGGTGTAGCTTCAGAAATAACCAAAAAATGCCAATTTCCCGAATTTAATTAAAAATTCACAATTAAAAAAGTAAATGAGATATTTCAATTTTTCTTTTTGATTTTGAAAGCATTAGTCAAGTTACACAAAGTAGTGCAAACAAATGGGCTCAAATTTGATTGCAAAGGTGGTTTCTAGAAAAGGGGTAATTTTATTTTGTTGCAAAACCCTTACATCCACAAAAGGTGCGATATAAAATAAATAATAAAATAAATAGGAAGGCTTGAAAATTGTACCAAACCTATTCTTTTAGTTTCTATTCATCAACACTTTATCCAAACCCAAATTGGATCAAATCGAACAAGTAATACTTGCACAATTAAAAAAAGCTGTTTTTCTCAAAAAGTCAAAAGTGGATGTAAGGGGTTTTGCAACAAAGCTCTTCATATGTATATATATATATATATATATATATATATATATACAGGGTGTCCCCTCAAAAAAGGTAACATAGTAGCAAATGAACTGCATTTTGCAATGATGCAAAGAAACAATGTAATTTTGTCAGATTTATTCATCCATCCTCTAAGTGTCTGGGAAGTTTTAACTCCCTATCTTTACACAAGGATGTGATTTACCTGTGTTTTTCCTGTTTTCCGGATTTTTTGTGTCCAAAATTTATGCAATTTTATTGATTTTCAGCCTGTTTTAGGGTATTTTTGTCCAATCTCACACTGTCTTGTTTTTATTTTTTACTATTTTCTGGATATTTCATAAGCGTTGAATCACACCCCTGCTTTACAGCAATTTAATTTTTTTTGTAGTACTAGCAGAGCTTATTTCCAAACCGTGTTAAATCCACAACCACATGAGTCTCATTTACTTGTGTGATACAATCACACTTTACTTTTACAAGTTTGACATTAGCAACAATGAGTTGTACCATCAATAAGCCATTTATCACAACAATACTGCATAACAATATGCAGACTAGTGTTCTCATTTGGGAAACAAAGGCCTCACACAGTACTGTTACTGTGCATCCATCCTCTGTTTGCTTTGTAATGGTGCATCCAACTGAAATCATAATACCTATAGCATCACAGCCCATTGCAATATCGCACAGGTAAATCAGAAACATGGGTTTTTGGACTTCATTTCTCTACTTTTTTAATTTCCAACCTTGAATAATAGGTAGTTTAGACTCTGTAACTATAACATTATCTCTTTTATTTGAATGTGTGCAGCTGGAAGACAAACTGAAGGAGAAGGTGGATGCTTCATTAAAAGACAAAATCAACCTGGCTGGAGAACTAGATGTATTTCACTCGTAAGTTGATATCATTCAAGAATAAAAAATCAATTTAAGAGGGTACTACACCCATTGCATTGGTGTGATTACCACTTTTTGACTTCTACCTTTTAGCCGCTACATTAATGCCGATGCCGCCAATAGAACGAGAAGATTTTGCCCCTCCATTTTGCATACCATTTTGTCCAATTTTGTTCTCATTTCTTCACAAAATGCAAAAAAACACAAAAAAGATGCAATGGGTGTAGTACCCCCTTAACTATACTGAAAATTTCATTTGAATGAACACAGCTGCCAACAGTTGTACGTGATCCGACTGCGATCGTATGTCGCATATTTCAAAGTATGACACAAACGCACGACTGTGGATACAATACTGAAAATACTAACCAATCATGAGTGAGTTGGCATGGTTGGATTTGCTTTTGTGTAATGCACACACGTGCGTTCATCACAAAGTGTACACAGAGAATCGTCACACTGTTGACAGCTGCAGAACCCGAAGTGATAAATAATCACGCTGATTGGTTGATCAACAGTTATGACAACAAGATGCGAGGGATTACCATCACATACACGAAACTCGTAACAATTAGGACATTTCCTGCTAATGCTTTGATTATTTTGCTTCCTACAGAGTTATTGCCAGTTGTATTCAACTATTAGTCCAAGACTTAGAGACAGCCTGTGAGCCAGCGTTGACAGCCATGAATAAAGTCAACTGGTCTATAGTAGAGCAAGTAGGCGACCAGAGTAGTTATGTGACGGCGATAACGACGCACATCAAGCAAACGTTACCTATAGTCAGGGATAACTTGGCATCAGCTAGGAAATACTTCACACAATTCTGTATTAAATTTGCAAAGTAAGTACCAATCAAAGAGGTTAAACCCAATGAGAACAATTTACAATTTTGTGTGCTCTCCTTGTGCAGGGTGAAGAAACAAAGTATCTGATCCCCAAATTTGGGATGTGACCCTTCCCTTTTTGGCTGTTTGCATTGCCACATTGAATGATATTGGTATATAAATGTGCATTATAAACATATTGGAAAATCTTTCTCTGCACCCCCTCCCTCCCCCAACTTTTTATATTCTTGAGAGCACTTGGCAAAAAATAATTGGGGTCAATAATTCACAGCTTCTGTTGACAAAAAATATTTCCTTTAGTACATTAACAAGTTTGTGCCCCCCCCCCACACAGTTACGAAAACCTAGCAACGTCACTGGGTAGCACACAGGCCATCCCACCCAAACCACTTGAGTGGGGTTAAGATTAATGTTGCTAGAAGATTTTGAATCGCATTCAAGTGGGAATCTGCTGCCTAAACTAATGTTATTGTTATTTTCTTACTCTCTTTTCCAACAGTTCTTTTATACCCAGATTTATTAGTCACTTATACAAATGTAAACCAATCAGTACAGTAGGAGCAGAGCAACTTCTTCTCGACACACATTCCTTGAAAACGGTCCTACTAGATCTTCCTTCCATAGGATCGCAGGTAGCCAGGAAAGCTCCTGCAAGGTCAGTGACATTTTGGCTTAGGTAGTGAAATTAATAGCAAAACTACATAAAAACTAAAATAGTTGTAAAAACTTTTCAGTCAAATTGTTCAAAAATTCTGCATTAGGAAGCCTTGTAAACCACAATCAGAATTGGTGTAGGATTAACAGGCAGGCTTCAGATAGCAATTGCTGATAATGAAGAAGCGCATTATTGGATAGAATAGGCAGCATGCAGGCCAGATCCGGCTTACTATAGGCAGCCTGTGGGCCAGATCCGACCCACAGACCAATTGTGGTTGGTCCATAAAGGCCCAATCAGTGATTACAGCAAAAGTGTAAAAAATAAAAATTGTGCATAGTGAAGGATAAGTCATTAAAATTGCCATTAGATATTTTGGAGATGAATAATTTGGCAAAAAAACAAGGAAAACAGCATTATTGACAAATTTAATTTTCCTATTTTGTCTTTAATATGCAGCTTTCGGCTTAACCACTAGCAGGCTATGTTAGCACATCTATGCTAAAGATGCAAAAAAGTTTGATGATATTACGATTTTCCAAATGAGCGAATTGCTCAATGGGCCCTCAAACTCATAACTTTGAAATGAGTTTGGCCTTCTGTATTACAAGCAAATATAATCGAGAACCCCTTGGTAGTGATAGCAGTTGTAACTTATATGAGTTTCTTTTATTTTGTATTTGAATTTTGCAGTATAACACTGCTTTAAATAATATTTTGGTCAGTATTTTTGAATCAATACTATTTTTGTTTCCTCATTGTTTTTACAGCTATACGAAAATTGTTGTTAAGGGCATGACCAAAGCTGAAATGATACTTAAGGTATAGTGATTAATATCTTTAATTCATAACCTCATGAATAAACATGATGCATGTGATCCAATAATTTTTTATTATTTGTAAAAATGTGAACGCAAATGGAGGTCATTAATATCTCACAATTAAAACAATCCCTCCCGATTTCCCACAATGACCTCAAAAAACAAATAGCGCACAGTAATTATTGTCTAAACAGTACATTTTGTTTGCATGTTTTGTTTTTGTAGGTTGTGATGTCCCCACATGACCCAACAGAGGCATTTGTAGATAACTACATCAAACTCATAGCAGATACTGACTGGCGTCCAACTTCCAAAAAGTACTGGACATGAAGGTAAGGTATTACAAGTTGAGGTTGACTCAGTGTTTTATAAACCAAGGTTAGCAAGTGTTCTATCAATATGCTTTAACTCATTTTTTGTAGTTTCGAGAAAAATACAAAATATGGTTCAAACGTGCATATAAACATTATTTATTCACTGGATCTTTTGACGAGAAAAATGTCTATGATAATGAGACAAATTAAAAGGAATTATCAGAAATGATTAGGGTGATTACATAACTGATACGTGTGACTTTGGCCTGTGACTTCAGAGCAAAAGCTTCAAATGAAGAGCTTAGTTAGGCATAAATTCTGGTGTTAAAATGGCTGACTCACCATTTATCAACTGTCAAAATTGCCAAACTCACCCAAGAATTTAATTTATGATTGGTCAATGTGAATGGCATTATTACAGCAGGTACATATGGTAATAGAGATATGATTTAGACAAAGAGCTCAATTCTGCTGAAAAGTGAGTTAGGCAATTATGGTAGCAGGGTACTGATCCAGATTGGTCTGATCCAATCTGCTCTATTCAATAACCTTATAATTTGCTTATATTTGATTTGGTGCAAGTTTTCAATATATAGACCACTTGACATGTGACGTCATTGATTCTAGCCATGTTTGTGGTTAACAATTTTGCTCTTTCTTTCCACTTCTCAGGGTCTCAAACGTAGCGATCAAAATATCATGCTAGATCTATTCCGTACGCATATGCCGGCGCCACCACACGGTGAATCGGGTCCACCCAATGCAACAACAGTGTTTCAGGAGCAGGAGTCAAGTAGGATACGAAGGCTAGAAAAACTCATCAAGAAAAAAGAATGGATCAAATAAATGGACTATTATTAATGTATATTTTTGTGGAAGCTATTATATAATCATGTTATCATTATTATCTGTATGAATCTTAGCGTCGTCTGCTTCACAACTGTCATATCTCAAAAGGCTGCCCTGTGTGACTTTGTTTATTAGTGTCATCTAATATGTGGTGAGACACTATAAAAAACTTGATAGCCTATTTATTATTTTTAGGTATTATCACAATATTACAATCTCATGCCCATTAATAAAAGAAAGAAACATGCTGAAAATAAAATAACAATATTATGAAATACAGCAATGATAATAAAAATCACACAAGGCAGCCTTTTGAGATATGACAGTATGTGATGCAGACGACATTATATAACAAAAATAAGGAAACAGCCCATTAGTCCCAAGGGTCATTAGTTCAAAAAGGGTTATATTTAGGGCAGTTGAGGTTAGGATTAGGTTACTGTTAGTATTACAGTTGGATTAGGGTAAGTGATAGAATTAGAGTTATGGTTAGGTTTGGGTTAAAGTTATGTTCATACATACATGCTATATAACAGTGCGTGTGATTGGTCGAGAGCCGGGCATAAACAGCGTTTATGCCCGGTGTCCCGGATGTGAGATCGCCGGGTAGGGAAAATGAAGGAAAATCATTGTTTTTAATAATGTTATTTGTAATTTTTTGTTATTATTTTGATGAAATAAGAATCACAAAATGTTCTGGTATGTATGAACGGGGTTCATTCAGGGGTTCATTCATATATTTTCATGACTAAACGGTTGAAATGCCCTCGGGCCACAAGCGGCCCCTCAGGCATAAACAACCGTTTAGTCATGAAAATATATGAATGAACCCCTAATTTAGGGTTAGATTATGGCTTAGGTCATAGGTTAGGGTGAAGTTTAGGGTTAGGGTTAAGAATTAGGGTTTATAAACCAAGTTGTTGAGTTTTCGGATGAATGACCCTTTGGACTATTGACCTGTAACCAAAAATAAAACTATAGTGCAATGTGGAACCATGCTGGTTATGTAAAAACAATTCATACAATGGGCTATTACAGAAATTAAATGCACCTCCCCCCCCTAAAGAAGACATGGGATTCCCAAAAATTTTCACTTTGGGAATTCAAAAAAAAAAAAAAAATAGTCATTATTTTCACAACCCTAAAGAAGACATGGGAATTCCCAAGAACGACACCTTTTTATTTTAGGCTTGGGAATTACCACAAATTTTGGCAAAAATTTGCCTGTCTTCTTTAGGGACACTGGGAATTCCCAATTTTTAATCATTTTATTGTCAAAATAGGAATTACCATTCTTTTGGGATAAAATTTTGGTTTGGGAATTCACAAAAATTTATGGTACAAACTTACATGGGGGTGCCATTAATTTCTGGAATAGCCTAATTTGAGGGGATAGAGCAAGAAAGCCCTAAAATAGACATTTGATAATTTCTGCTTTCTATATTGTACATATCTAAAATGCAGGATCAACTTCCCTCTTAATACTTTTTTTTAAATAAATCGAAAAATGTTTTACAAAATGTCTTATGAAATTTAAAAGTATAAAAAGATATGTGTCACACATCATTGCGTTCAGTCACAATGGTTCATTATGTAATAAAAGAGACTAAAAGTTGCACATGAGTCCATAGGAGTCAACTTGCAAACAATACAGTAGGCCAGGTACATTCATGTGTTTGTTAATGCTATGTACTCATGTGCAACTTTTAAAACTGCCTCTTTTTTACACAATTAACCATCGTGACTGAACGCAATGTGTGATGCTATAAAGTGATCCACATGTGTGAAACAAATAAGGCTACACATACCTTTTTACATTTTGTAAAATATATTTTGATTTATTCTAAAAAGTATTAAACAAATCTTGTTTCTCTAAACAGCTAAAATAGCTCACCTTTGGATAGCTTTCTGATTGAGTATTGAGGGGGGAAATTGTGGACCCTATATGACACTTGGCAAGCTATTTGCCATCTTGTACTAAACCCTCAAAATGTCTATGTGATTATAATTCACTGCTGGTAGGTAGATCTGTAGCTGGATTGTTTATCCTTATCCTAGGCTTATTGTATCCTCTATGTATACTCCGTTTAGAAGGCATGCATAAGGTTAGGTTAGGTGAAGGGGTTGTCATTGGCGATCAAAGATATGGTATTAAAGGTAGAGTTTAACCCCCTGAGCACTACCTGCCGATCTAACATTGTCTCTGATTGGTCAATTACATGGTATTTACTTTAATCACAAATCAGAGTGGAGCTTTGCAAATAATTCACCCCAATTTTTTTGTGTGGTGAAATAATTCTAACAATGTTGCTGATTGGTCCAATTGATAATGAAAACTTCTTTTTGGCCAATCGGCAGGTAGTTCTCATGGGGTTATCCTTAGCCTAGGTTTAGGGTTAGGTATCTGGGGTTGAAGGGGTTGTCATTGGGGGTTAAAGATATGGTAAGGTAGAGTTTAACCCCCTGAGCACTACTTGCCGATCTAACATTGCCTTGCCTCTGATTGGTCAATTACATGATATCTTCACTTCAATCACCAATCAGAATGGAGTTTTGCAAATAATTCACCACAATTTTTTTGTGTGGTGAAATAATTTTAACAATGTTGCTGATTGGTTCAGTTGATAATGAAAACTTCTTTTTGGCCAATCAGCAGGTAGTTCTCATGGGGTTATGGCAGGGACTCCTAACCAAACAGGTGGTAAGCTCCAAGACAGGGTCTGTCTTTAAAAAGATGGGTCACGTTGTGCTTTCGATTGATTAGAACATTCAAGTGCAACGTCTAATTTTGTTCCTTCCTTGGGTTTTAGGTCACCGTTTCTTTAATTCTCAACCAATTTCAACAAATAAATCGAAGCTAAAGGGTACAGGTATTGGCTGCTGGTTTTAAGCTTGACATATTTGTCTTTGTTTAGGATATACAGGGGTGAACATAACTGGTACCTTAATTCTTTGGCAGTCTGTATTTAGAGTTAATAACTGCGCATCGGTTATTTGGAGGGCATTGTGAAAAATCTAAACATTTTTGCCTTTGGAACCAAGGAATATCCCAAGGTCCAAAGCAAAATTTATAAATCTAATGATATGTACTTAAAGTGTATGTAGCTGGGATGAAAAGCTGATGATCAATTGAAAATTTTGACCTTTCATATTAAAGATTTTAATTTATTTTCCCCAAAAGACCTACATATTTTTGGTGTTTTTGGGGACAAAATCCATATCTTCATACGAAGGTCAAAATTTTCATTTGATCGCCTGCTTTTCATCCCAGCTACATACACTTTAAGTACATATCATTGATTTATAAAGTTTACTTCGAGTACTGTTAAATATCAAAAATATAAATTTTAATCATTTGACATCAGAAAGACGTTCTTCATTATTCAGAATGCAATTCGATAGGTGTCATGCCCCACAAAAATACTGTGCAAACGTTCATAGCCCAGCCCTTGAACATAGGACATCAAAATTGAATAGCAAAACAAATCACTTCATGTATTAGTTAAGTTAATACTGCTTTATTTAGTGCATATAAAAACTTCCATTATATAATATATTTTTTACACTTTTGAACTGCTTCTACCTGTACATGGACATAATCAAAAATACCAGACACTTAAAATAAAAACAGAACTGCTAAAAGTGTTAGGGACGAAATCAAAACTCGACCGGCCGTCATCTGCCGGTTCAGTCCGGTTGCTATTCTGAACAATGGAAACCGGACGGAACCGCCTGAACCGGCGGTTTGATTTCATCCCTTAACTAAAATGATATTGATATCTTCTATAATGTATTGCATAATGTATTAAGTTTCCATAAATATATTTTGTAAATTTGTAGTACAAAGAACAGTTTATCCCATGTTACACAAGTGCAACTAGGGTAGGGAAACTAACTAGGTCCTTCAACTCATGGCTCATAAATGCACCAACTATAGGGTCCACAACTAAGTTCCCCCTCTAAATACTTATTGAAATAAATCGAAAAATATTTGACGAAATACAAACGTGGCCTGTAAAAGGGTATTGGTAGCCTTATTTGTTTTACACATATGGACCAAATTATAGCATCACACGTCATTGTATTCAGTCACTATGGTTCATTATGTAAAAAAAGAGACCATTTTAAACAGTGTTAAAAGTTGCATCCGAGTCCATAGGAATCGGCTCTCAAACAATACAGTAGGCCAGGTCTTTTCATTTGTTAAAGACTGCTATGGACTCGGGTGCAACTTTTAAAACAGCTTCTTTTCTTGCACAATTAACCATTGTGACTGAATGCAATGATGTGTGACGATATAAATTGGTCCACATGTGTAACAAGTAGGACTATACATACCTTTTTACATTTTCATATTTCGTAAAATATTTTTGGACTTCTTAAAAATTGAAATTATTGTGGACCCTATATTATGGACTCTATATCTTGGCTATGCGAGTAAAGGAAAAACATGCTACAAAAATTACTTCATAAACATTTCATATGATTATTCCTCGTACAGATTTTAAATGCACCTTTACTGCACATCCAAGATGGCCGCTGTGCAATGCAGAGAATATTCCCATATATTTATGGGTTGTGTGGAAAAAAGGCCAAAAATAAACACTTTGTGCTGAATGAATTAAAATCACGAGACAATCAAGAATGCAACTAAAGAAACTACTTGAAACAACAATAATTATCTACCTAAAATATACTTAATATGGTTCTAATGAAAATAAACCACAAAAGATAGGCATGGATTTACCACTACCAGCATTACTCTCATTCCCATTGCTTTTCCACCCCTCCCACCCACACCTTTCTGGATCCATGCCTGATAGAAGCTAGAAAATTATTACCATATTGGGCTTAATATATTGATGATATTGTGAAATAAAACAGTATAAGCAAATCAAGAATCTTGTTGTCAATCATGTGTATTTAAAATACAAAGAGTGATTGTAATCAGTACCGCTGGCAAGGGGAGGGGGGTAAAGGGGTGCATTAACCTGGGTCCAGGATTTTAGGGGGCCCATAAAAAATTTCAATGGACCACAAACTACTTGGATATCAACAGTCGAATAGGAACCAAAAGAAATCCAAACAGACTTGAAATATCCAGAAAAAAGACAAATAGGCCTATGGAGAAATATTATTGATCAGAGAAGATTCATAGGCTGTCCCATAATACTAGTGAAACATCAGGGTACTTGAGAACCAGTCTACTACAAATTTCAAATGAATGAACACAGCTGTTAACAGCGTGATGATTCTCTGCGTACACTGTGCGATGAACGGGCGTAATGCGGAAATGAATCCAACCTTGCCTACTTGCTTATGATTGGTTAATATTTTCATTATTGTATCCATGGTCGTGCGTTCATGTTGTACTTTGAAATACGCGACATACGATCGCTGTTACATCGCGTACAGCTGTTGGCAGCTGTGTTCATTCATTTTTGGAATTTCTGCTTTTCGTATATCGATTTCTTATCCTTTCAAACTTTAATTCCTCATTCAAATGTGGGTCGATAGTTAAAAAAAGATCTCATTGAACAGGGTACCGATGTTCTTTCCGATGCCCCGCCAGAGCAGTTCTGGAGTGAACCAACCTGCCTGGTTATCAAAATACTCAGTGACAAGGTTATCTTTGAATTTGACAGGTGCTAATTGATGTTTAATGTTGTTGCATCAATTAGCACTGTCAAAGTTAAAGATAACCTTGTACTGATTAATTTGATAACCAGGCACGTTTGGTTCACCCCAGAAAAACTGCTCTGGCGGAGTTTCCTCTTTAATGGGTTCTTTGAAATCTGCCATACCCCTGTGAAAGATATAAGAAAAGTCTTCTACAGAGCCAGTATGTTTTTCAAATGGAATTGTCTAGGGTTAATTATTTTGAAACCCATACATGTACTCCCTCTACATGTATATGGCTTTTCTAAATATCTTCCACAACTGGAGTGAGTATTTCAAATGGAAGTAGCCAAATTGTCTATTCTATTTGAAACCAATACTCCCTCTGCAGAAAAATTACACTATAAAATCTTCTACAGGGGGAGTGTGGATTTTAAATAAAATAGCTCAATTTAGAAATTGTTTCAAATGTTCTTTGCTTTCCTGTAAATTACAAAGTCACATTTTACTTAGTAGTACAAAATTGCATCATTGTAAAGCATTTGGTTTATACAGCTTAGAATTTACCCTAGTACAAAAATGTTGTAAAAATAATGAGTTGTTTCAGTGACAAGTTAAAATAATCACCATACTTTACAAGTGTAGTAGTCTGCACCCAGAGAAGATTTCTTACCATTCCCAGAATCCTTTGTGGCATGATATATCACCTCATTTCAAAGGTTAATCGTCTGAATTATCTAAATCTTGTGAGGATGTTTCAGTAAGGTTCAATCAAATAACAATATAATTTCTCTCAAAATAACATCTCGAAACAGACACATTATAATTTATCTTAACATCAATATTAAATTTGAAAAAAAATTATGACTGAAAATTAGTGTATACTATACTACAGTGCCTCTTGTAGAATTTAAAAGACCCAAAATATCAGTCTTCCAAGACCTGAATTTCAGATGAATCTCAATTCACATTTCAGTAATTCCAAAATTCCATTGCAAAGAAACCAACACTATATGTGACCATCCACCACAACTGAGCCCGGATGTCGCCAGTGCCACTATTGAGATATGCTCCATTGAACTTAACAATAAACAATAGGAAACAAAGGATTTTTTGACTGTTTTATTGATTTTCACTACTTAAAAGTCAAGTACTATAGACATGATATACATCATTTTAAAGCTAATTTCAAGCAGAATATTTTGGTTGAATATCTCAAAAATGATGATTGGCAACTTCAGGGCTCAGTTGTGCTGGATGGTCACATATAGCATTGTTAATGCACACATCCTCAATGGGCTATTCTATTTTAAATTCACACCCCCATGTGGAAGATTTTGTAAATATCTTCCACAGGGGGAGTATGCATTTCAAATGGAATCAACACACTAGACAAGTCTGTTTAAATTATAATTATATACACCCTCTGCGAACAGAGAGGGCGAGTTTCAAATAGGGTTGTATAATAAGATGATATTTTTATTTTTTACAGGGGGATTGTGGATTTTAAATGGACTAGCCTTAATTTGTGTTCAACTTGTTCAGTGTGCGCATTGGGCTATTCCAGAAATTAAAGGCACCCCCAAAGAAGACATGGGAATGGGATTTTTCACCATTTTTGCTCTTGGAATCCCCCACACACACACACAAAAAAAAAGGTCATTATTTTCACAACCCTAAAGAAGACATGGGAATTCCCAAGAAAAAGACACCTTTTTATTTTAGGCTTGGGAATTCCCAAAAATTTTGGCACACATTTGCCTGTCTTCTTTAGGGACACTGGGAATTCCAAATTGTTTAATCATTTTATTGTCAAAATGGGAATTCCTATTTTTTTTGGATAAGATTTTGGTCTGGGAATTCCCAAAAAATTATGGTACAAACCAAACTTTTCATGTCTTCTTTAGGGGGTGCCATTAATTTCTGGAATAGCCCATTGACAGTAGAATGACGTAGTTTGCGAATGATTTTGGGGAATTACTTTGATGGTCCATTCATCCATGACACATATTTTTTGTCTCATTTTAACATCTAAAAGTCTGATCATCTGATGCCACAGCTTATATATAAATATATCAAATCTTTGCACACACCTTTTTCTCCTTGTCATTAACACAACACCAACAGCCTCAGTTTTAAAATCAACGCGCCTTTCTGAATATCGGCTATTATTGATACAAAACTATCAAAATATCAAACTCAATGGTCAAATTTACACTCAAGTAGCAAACGGCAAGCGGATTTTGTTTTTGACCAATGACAAGAGTCGGTTCTTTCCAAAGCACTATTCAAAGGCCCATTCTCATTGGTCAGATTTGTAATAGTCACTTGTATAGCCACAAGAGTATAAATTTGGGTTTACATTGTGCGAGAGTATGACAATAAATTTATATTGGGGTTATATAAAAATTCTTGTCATTTGAAAGGATGACTGGAGTTGTGGACACCATAGAAATTCCCTTTTACAATTTCTGTCAGATAGGCCAACTCACCATAGGCTACCAAAGACTTTAACCATAGAGTACAAACTCGAAATTACCCAGTGTGTAACACTATGGTAAATCCACCATAGAGATATACCAAGAGTACCAACTCAAAATTACCTAGTGTGTAACACTATGGTAAATCCATCATAGAGATTATACCAAAAGAGTACAAACTCAAAATTACCATGTGTAACACTACATAGGTAAATCCGCCATTTTGGTTTGTTGCTTGTGGAGGGCAGAGAGTGTACCTCCAGCGTTTATTGGCAAGACCCAGAAACTAAACGATAAGTTGTATCTTTACGCTTGTGCGTTGTCCAATGCCTATTAAGCGATTTTGGCCCAATATG
This sequence comes from Amphiura filiformis, assembly GCF_039555335.1. Lineage (NCBI taxonomy): Eukaryota > Metazoa > Echinodermata > Ophiuroidea > Amphilepidida > Amphiuridae > Amphiura > Amphiura filiformis. The sequence continues at coordinate 52,328,416 of NC_092633.1, read as the reverse complement.
TTACATGGAACGCAAACAAACATCCACTTTGTAGAGAAATTTGTCTGACGCATAACAAAATAATCTGGAAGTACTTAATTTTGGCCTCCATAAGCGAAACAAAACATGACAGAGTCTGTAATCTTTGGCTCTACCTCACTGCCACAGACACAGATATAAACAAATTGTTCAGCTACAAGAACTGCCTCTAGTACCGTGGTGTAAGTGGCCTTGAAGCACATATCTAAGATTTTTGTCTGGTCTATTGTCACCGTTTCTTCAAAGGCGTGAATCATCGATACACATAAACCACTCCTGTGTAATAATATAAATTGCCGCAGGGACTGCCTTTTGAGGAGAGCGAGAGCAATCACTCTCTACTGCTCTCCTTAAATCTGATATAGAAGAGTGATGTTTAGCTCTACTTAACTGACCATTCTCTCCTTACACTATTATAAATGCTCTAAACAGCTCTCCTTGAAGGCTCCAGAAGAGCTATTTAATGCTCTCCTGCAAATTCCAAAAGACAGTCCTTGTTTGGCAGCTAGAATGGGCTAATCCAGTTGAAATGGAGTCACCCAATCAGGTACCCCATTTGAAATTCATACTCCCTGTGTGGAAGATTAAGGTCATGTCTTCCACAGGGGGTATATGGATTTCAACTGGAATAGCTCAATGGCTAAACCAGCTTTAAACAGGATCAAATGTGACTTGTCCACCACAAACCTCTCCTGAAGTCAGCTCCCGGTCAATTTTTTTTGCCTTATGACTGCTCACACTCATCCATAATCAGGTATCTAGACAATCTTCTGTGACTCCTTGCGAACTAAGCTCAGATAGTATATTATCAAAGTAGTTTGGATCTGGGAATCCATGCCCTGTTACATTGGAGCCAAATTCAGTCTTATGATGTATTTCATTCCATACCACCGTGTTAGGTTCCCCTGTGGTGGCTGAAGTACCAATAGTAAAGATGAGTCGTCTTTCCCATGCGATCACCAGTAACTTGAGGATCTACAGAGACAAAAAAAGAAGGTGCAGTGATTTATTATAAATAATAGTGCGCAACACACAAGCACAACACATCGACATTGATCCCCAAGCCTCAGCACACTTTACAGTTTGTTGCTGACCACTACGGCCCCATATCATGCCATAAACCATTAAACAACAACACAGAGACTTGCAGGTAAGAAGCACACACCCTAAACATTCCATAATAACCATCACAGCCAGGATCAGCTCCCCAATTTTGGTACGAGTTACAATGAGACAATTAGCAGTTAAGTTTCTTGTTCAAGGGAATTAACTTAATTTTTCCACAAGAGCGTACTAAACCACAGTTAGGGTTCGAACCCACAACCTCTGGCATCATAGTCAAATGCCTATCAATTGAGCTAACTAGCATCTATAGAGACACAGGGTGATACCAAGATGTTATTTACTTAAATCAATTATTTATAAAATGTGACCCACTCTGACAAAACCAGGAACAAGTCGCACAACAAATTCATGATTTGAATATAAATTCAAGCATCAGACAATAAGCTTTAAAATGATACCAAAAATTAAAATTACCAAAATGTTATAAATAGCATTATATAAATAGCATATCCATATCTTTTCAAGATATGGATAATTTTATAAACTAGCCGTCACCCGTGCTTCACGGTCACCATCTTTCGCGGTCAGCACCTTTCCGCTGTTGGTAAATGGTACTGATATGTTGGCTGTGTAAATGTTTTATTTAATGTGATTAGTGTCATAACTTCATAAGTGAGATTATCATTATACAATAGCAAGGTGGATTGTTTTAAAGTACACATCATGTAGCATATGAACACAGCTTTTATTCACATTTCTTATAACACTATCAATGATATATGAAGTTACACAGTTACAATGCATATTGTACAATACTGAGTGCTCACATAGGATTTCCATAAAGCAGGGTAGGCCTATTATACATACATGCACATGAAATTCATTGGCTTAAAATGGCTGTGCCATCATACCATCTTTAGAGACAACGCTATTCTTCGCATTGCAAAAACTCTTGTCCTGAAATTGTGTAACCTGTAAGAGTTTGTAGCAGTACAAATTCGCCAAACTTGTTATAAATTAGGGAGTTTGACAAATCTTATTCCTAACAGGACGGGGTACTACAAAATACTACTTGATATATGCGCTGTGGTATATAGGCACGGTTTCGCTGGCTAGCGAAGCCCAGCACCCGTGGTAAAGTGTCGCCGACCCAGTGCTTGGCATGCGAGGAGTCTCAGGTTCGAATCCCACCCAGAGCAAGCAACTTCTTCCGTTGTTTTCTCTCTTTATTCCTTCCTTCTTTCCCTTCTCGTCGCCAAAAAGCCCTTAGGCAGTTAGGGTTAAGAAAGGAAATTCCTCAACAGTCCCTCAAGAATAATTCAGAAGTCAGTATGATCATATCCATCTGGCCCTTACACAGGTGGCCGAGGGCTTGTGTGCGGCATTTAGTGGGGTTTGTCTGGGGAATAGGCAGCAGAGTATCATCGCCCCCTCCTAAAAAGTTTTGGCTGTTTTTATGATGAATTATCTATCATCATCCAATTCGGGAAATGCAAATAAAAACTTTTTTTTTTTACATTTGAATTTCCGGATTTTTTTTGTTTTTTGGCCAATTATTTACAAATGTTTGTATTTGTGTTATCAGCAGAAGTTATTTGTGTATAGATATTTTCACAGTTGCAAGGTTCACTAACATTTTCGCATGGTGATGGCGGTGGTACAATATTTATGTGTACCCCAGGGAGCATTATAGGTAAAGCAAACATTTGGGAGGGCAGGTCAAAAAAAAAGGGGAGGCAAACATTTTTGTTTGAAAAATGTGTCTCACCTTTTGTCCTATAGGATTGTCCGGTAGATAGCAATGTCGAGGAAACCCCCTGGATGAATATCTTTTTCCTGGATGGGGATGCTCCTCACCCTGAGTACAAAGCAAAACAAAAGAAAACGACACATAATTGAATGTAAATTACAATATACGTTATAACTATAATACTGTAAAGCGGAAATTTGCACACAATTATTTGGCATTATTATTATGACATACCAAGCTAAGCTACGTTGAACTTGCTGCAGTTAGCTTGTGTTTCTGTGTGTGTGGGAGTCCCATGACGTGGCAGCATATTCTACTGTTGGACGGATGAAGATAGTAAACGGAGGTCATTCCTTGTTCAGCGCTTTTTGTTAGGAGCTTGCACGGTGAAACATGTCAAATCAAACATTTTTTTGGTAAAAATTGGTAAAAATTGGTAAGATAGCTCTTGATATTTTGAGAAAGTATCTCAAAATTTGGGACTTTAGAGCATTAACTTGAGGAGGACAAAGCTATTAGACGGAAATTGTACACCTAGATCTTGGCCCTACCTGTGTACCCGGTGGTATATCATAAATAATACGTATAGTGCCACAGTCATCATACGCTGGTAGCGAGTGTGGTATTACATGATAATCCATACGCCCAGGGGGCTGGTTACCATGTTTTACACCATAGATTTTCTTGCATGTTGGACATTGTATACTTCCATCCTGCAAGAGTAAAATTGACAACATAGCAATTGGTAACATACATTTATTTTTGTTTTGGTCATACAAAGGAGGTGATTGTTGGGCTTTGTGATTTGGTCTTAACCCTGGCATTATGGGACATTTTGGGCCTCATAACTGCTAAATTGTTGGTCTAAAGTATATAAAAGTATATATAAAATACATAAAACAGCGTAATTATGTTATAACAGCATGATTTATTACTCGGAGTTTCACGCCTAAAACGGCGATCATCAGATAAATAGCTGAACACTGAACTGTAACTCCAAAACAAAACAAATAAATTCACAGCGTTGAAAGCGTCTGCGTCTTCACTAGAAAAGTATGACAGCGCGCATGTTTAAAAGTTTCTTTAAAATGCGGAAGGCGCGGTAGGCGTAGCAACTACATAGTAATGAGGTCGCATAATTTATTTTTTTTCTTTCTTGCTGGCTTGGTGGTTTCCGACCGTGTCGGCATTTTGAGATGAGTTCGGTTTTATTATTGAGGGTGTTAGGCCCTTTCATGCACGCAGTATTTCTAATTTCTCTTCAATGCATAGGTTGCATTGTCCTGAGTCACGCTGTGTGTGTTTGATTCTTTCAAGATTTCCAAGTGGCTAGAGTAGTTACTTCCTTTTCTTTTAAGTTGCCATACATATTTTGAGAGTTCTGTTTCCTTCTCATATTTGTCATGTTTGAATGATTTGGTGTGGTTGTTGAACCTCTGTTTAAAGGTTCCACCTGAAAGTCCTATATAAGATTTAGATTCTGTATTCGAAGTTACACTGGCTTTATATACTAAGGCACTTGTCATGCACTTTCCACGGATGGGACAGGTTTCTTTGACTCTACAGTTGCAACTTTTTGTTGATGGCACTTGGTTGGCTTTTTTGGTGATTTGTGAGTTGTGGGATTTGATGATTGATTTCATATTTTTCATACAACTGTAGCTGATTTTCACAGTGTTCCTGTTAAATATTTTGTTGAGTTTGTGTCCACGCTTGGGAAGTGCTTGGCCAGAAGCTTGATGAGCGTATTCCCTACATTTGATTTCACGGCTTTGTTGTGCGGAGGGTTAAACCAGATGACTTTTCTGGTCGCGGCGTCGTTTCTTCTTTGCTGATGGTCTTGTATCATTCTCCTTGGTGGTGTATTGAATGGATTCAAGCGTGACCACTTGATTTCAGAGCTTCATCGTATCCGAGGCGGCTTTCTTGAAGGCGTCGTGGTTGGACAGTGTGGAGATTCTTTTCCCAATGGCGATAGGGATGTGGTTGATGACGTGAGGTGGATGGTTGGATTGGGTATTGATGTAGACTGCATTGTCGTTGGGTTTTCTGTAGGCTTGATGTATACCGGTGTCGAGGTTAAGGAAGTCGACACCGGTAACATCAAGCCTACAGAAAACCCAACGACCATCCAGTCTACATCAATACCCAATCCAACCATCCACCTCACGTCATCAACCACATCCCTATCGCCATTGGGAAAAGAATCTCCACACTTTCGTCCAACCACGACGTCTTCAAGAAAGCCGCCCCCGGATACGATGAAGCTCTGAAATCAAGTGGTCACGCTGAATCCATTCAATACACCACCAAGGAGAATGATACAAGACCATCAGCAAAGAAGAAACGACGCCGCACCAGAAAAGTCATCTGGTTTAACCCTCCGTACAACAAAGCCGTGAAATCAAATGTAGGAAATACGTTCATCAAGCTTCTGGCCAAGCACTTCCAAGCGTGGACACAAACTCAACAAAATATTTAACAGGAACACTGTGAAAATCAGCTACAGTTGTATGAAAAATATGAAATCAATCATCAAATCCCACAACTCACAAATCACCAAAAAAGCCAACCAAGTGCCATCAACAAAAAGTTGCAACTGTAGAGTCAAAGAAACCTGTCCCATCCGTGGAAAGTGCATGACAAGTGCCTTAGTATATAAAGCCAGTGTAACTTCAATACAGAATCTAAATCTTATATAGGACTTTCAGGTGGAACCTTTAAACAGAGGTTCAACAACCACACCAAATCATTCAAACATGACAAATATGAGAAGGAAACAGAACTCTCAAAATATGTATGGCAACTTAAAAGAAAAGGAAGTAACTACTCTATCCACTGGGAAATCTTGAAAGAATCAAACACACACAGACGTGACTCAGGACAATGCAACCTATGCATTGAAGAGAAATTAGAAATACTGCGTGCGAAAGGGCCTAACACCCTCAATAATAAAACCGAACTCATCTCAAAATGCCGACACGGTCGGAAACCACCAAGCCGCGCAAAGAAAAAAATAAATTATGCACCTCATTACTTGCGTGAGTTGCTACGCCTACTGCGCCTTCCGCATTTTAAAGAAACTTTTAAACATGCGCGCTGTCATACTTTTCTAGTGAAGACGCTGCACGCTTTCAACGCTGTGAATTTATTTGTTTTGTTTTGGAGTTACAGTTCAGTGTTCAGCTATTTATCTGATGATCGCCGCTTTAGGCGTGAAACTCCGAGTAATAAATCATGCTGTTATAACATAATTACGCTGTTTTATGTATTTTATTACAAGCTCTACTATCTAATAGTATCGAGCACTATCTTCAGCTGTTTTGATTAACTATATATTAAAAGTATATATATTTAGAATGGCGAAGTCAGACTTGATACATTTTTGTAGGCATTAATGTTTTAAACAGCTTGAGCTCTATTACCAAGGTAAGATTGAAAGTGTTTTATCATTTATATCATAGTTGCTAAGCTTTTCAATTAAAACAGAATGGTTAACACAGTCAAACGCCTTTTTAAGATCAAGAAGTTGCACCGGTGGCTTGGCCATTCATTATCCAAATTTTTCAAAATGAAATCTTGAACATTATTCAGGGTAGTTGATGTTGAATGATTGCTACGGAAACCAGATTGGTTTCTGTGACAGAATACCCATAGAAGTTAAATAAGAATTGATTATGCACATTACGTACATACACGGACATGCTATTGTTATTTCCATAATCAATAGCATGGTCCAATATTATTTCACTGTGGTTAGCACCACTGGGATTATTGTGGCCACTCATTTTCTGAAGTGTTTCACTCCATTTTTCAGTGTGATTGGACAATCACTTGAATAACAAAAGAACTTGTTTCAGTGCTATTTCAGTGATATTATCTATCTCTCTTATCTATCTATACATCGCTAACACAGACATTCACAAGTCAGCTATCACCGATCATGTTGTGTCTACTAATCACAACAACAATTGGGAGGACTCAACAGTTATTGACAAGAAGCTTTACAAGACCACAAGGTGGCTGAAAGAAGCCATTTGGATATGCTGAAATGGAAAAGACATTCTGAATAAGGACGAGGGGGCCTATTCACTCAGTAATATCTTTGATCAAATCATCACGCGATCCACAGTGGTTTCTGTCACCTATAAAAGGAAACAGTCAGATGTGATGGGTTGCCAGTCTGATGAAACCACTATTGTTGTAGTAACTAAAAATGTGAGTCTAAACGTCTTCATTTTTCTTGGAATTGCACAAAATGAACAATGTTTACAACACAAAAACAGTTGGGTTGCCAGTCTGCCAAATTGAAACTGAATCTATGATATGCTATCAAAATATGGATATGCCAGGAAAAATCATTCATTTATTATGAAACATTTTATAATACAGTGGCGGCACCAGGAATTGTTTTGGGGGGCATTGGGGGGATAATACATCAACTCCAGTTTCTTACCTTTGGCCCACTATTATACATAGCATGTAGACAGCTCTGATGAAACATATGATTACAGGTTTGTAGTCTTAAGATAGGATCCTCCCCGCTGGTCTCTTCACTGAAGTGAGATGTATCACCTAGTTTCTCGTAGCATATAGGACAGTCCTATATGGTAAACAAAATAATAAAAAGGTATAATGAATTAACATGTTGCAGTGAATTCCACTTAAACGAAGTTATACAGACTGCAAAATTAAGATACCACTTATGTTCTCCCTATAGAAATAGGGCTATAGAAATTAGAAAGAGGAGGGGCACCACCATGAACAGGGATGAAGGACAGTACCAATTATCTCACATTTTTGATGAGTTTCTGAAACAGCGACCAAGAAAATCCCTTGGAAGAAAAAACCAACTGGTAGCTTTAAGATCCGTCCTGGAACTATTTCTAGCGTTCGTAGCCAAAAGCAGTTAATACCCATCAAGTGAAGAGCTTATTTCCAAACTCTGTTAAGTCCACAACCACATGTTTCTCATTTACTTGTGTGACACAATCACAATTACTTTGACAAGTTTGACATTAGCAACAATGAGTTGTACCACCAACAAGCCATTATTTACCACAACAATGCTGCATAACAATATGCAGACTATTGTTATCATTTGGGAAACAAAGGCCTCACACAGTATTGTTACTGTGCATCCATCCACTGTTTGCTTTGTTATGGTGCATCTAACTGAAATTATATAGCGTCACAACCTATTGGAATATCGCACAGGTAAATCAGTAACACGGTTTGGAAATAAGCTCTTCAAGTGTTAATAAAGGTAACAGGTGATTGCTGAAACCTAATGTAAGTTCAATTTCTGGATCTGATACTAAAGAGCTTGTCTACTGAGTATAGATATAAATGAATGTCATGATATGCTTACCTCATCTGGTGGCTTCTTGACTTTGTTCACATAGTTCTTCAAGACATCTTCTGCATTGTCAACTGCAGCAAAAATAAACAACACATTTCTAAGGTTACATCAATTAGTAACAACACCAAGAAATATTCCCAAAAAATTGTTTTTAAGATCTCTGACTCTGCACTAACAGCAGATGGCCTTAACCCTCTGAGCACTACCTGCCGATCTAACATTGCCTCTGATTGGTCAATTACATGTACATGATATCTTCAATTTAATCACCAATCAGAATGGAGTTTTGCAAATAATTCACCCCCATTTTTTTGCATGGTGAAATTATTCTAACAATGTTGGTGATTGGTCTAATTGATAATGAAAACTCCTTTTTGACCAATAGGCAGGTAGTTCTCATAGGGTTAACACCCATTGAAGGCATAATTATATCTATGATGAGGGTTGAAATGGAAGGTAGTTCGCATAATTATTGATTATAATTAGAAGCATAGAAGAAAGCAATCAGCCAAATTACTTTGTGATATTGAACGATGTAAAAGTCATCTGTGACAAAGAAGCAATATGCATTCGCAAGAGAAGGGGCAACAGCGCACATTAACGTTGAAAAAAAAACCCCAAATATATTAATTTGAGTGACATGTTCCTTGCAACAAATTATTACCTTTTGAGAATGATGTTTTTCTTTTCTTCCTGCTTGGCTTGACACCCTCTACTGGTCGAATTCCTCCACGAGAAGTAGGTGGCGGAGTAAAGACTGGTATCGGTGTTGGGCTCAGCTTGATGGGGACTGCAGTGGAGAGCAACATGCTGGTGATGGCTGTGTTGTTATGGTTACAGTTGTCATGGCAACGGATTGGTCAATGGAACAGTAATGAACGCAACAACAATAAAGCCACAAGTGGGCCCCCAAAAATGTTAAAGTAAAAACACAGGTGGTAGTTACATGTAGATGGCAGAAAATGTCAATGGGAGTTATAGTTTTTAAAATGATAAAAGCAAAAGCGATGGAGTGAGGATGAATTTGAACCAATAGACTGGGAGAGCGCCATCTTGCACACATGTGTAAACAATTTGTTGTCTGCATCACATACTGTCGTATCTCAAAAGGCTGCCTGGTGTGATCTTTTTATTAATGTCACCTAATTGTCCTAAGATACACTTTAAAATGAACTTTATATATTAACTTTGAGGTATCACTACAATATTATTACATCTCATGTCCATTCATAAAAGAAAGCAGCATGCTAAAATATAAAATAAAAATATGAAATACAATTATAATGAAAATCACACAAGGCAGCCTTTTGAGATACGACTATGTGATGTAGACGACAAATTATGAGAATATCAGCCATATTGGATTGGTAAAATGGGAACCAAAAATTGTGCAGGAAATTTTCAGTGAAAATCTGAAATTGAAAAGCAATTGGCATCTTTAATCTACTGCTTTAATAAAAATTTGTGCATGTAGTTTATCATTGGCACAAAACTTGATCCAGATTGCAAAAAAGCTTGCTATTAACTGAGCACTACCTGCCGATCTAACACTACCTCTGATTGGTCAGCTATATGACGTCTTCACTTTAATCACCAATCAGAATGGAGCTTTGGAAATAATTCACCCCAATTTTTTTTTTTTGCATGGTGAAATTATTCTAACAATGTTGCTGATTGGGCCAATTGATAATGAAAACTTCTTTTTGGCCAATCGGCAGGTAGTTCTCATGCGGTTAAAATTAAAATCTGTCAATGAATCTACAGTGTAAGCACACTATTTCCCCCTCTGTGACACACACATGGAGTCCCAAGTTCTTCCAGTCAATCTTTTTTTAATTTTAATTTAACACAAATCTATTAAACACAATATCCTCATACATTGTATAATGCGATTATTGCATCAGTCAGAAGTTAGTAACAATTTCTAACAAACCTTTGAAATTAGCATATTAGAGTGTACAAAATGGCAGCAGTGAAAAGTTACATTTAGTTTTGTTAAATATAAGCACACAATGTATAGACGAATCCAAGTAGCCAAGTCATGGTCAGGATTTGGTCGGACATCTTTGGGTAGCTGGTAGCACCAACCTGGTGTTTTGAGCGTCCAATTGTGCAAATAAAAGCCGCCTAACACCCAGAGAAGATGCAAGGATGAGGAGGGTTAATAGAATTATAATTCTGCAGGTAATCCTGTCGCATCTATTCATACATTGTCCTTTTGTTCGCAATTACATCAATGCATAGATACCGTGTGTAGTTAATCCGGTTATTATGTCACTTCAACAGCGAATAGATCATGCTGTGTGTTTTGTCGAAGGGAACTGTATTGTGTTATTCTTTTGTCTGCCTGTGTTTTCATGGAAGGTGTAAAACGGGTGATGGAATGCAGTTTAAAATTTCCGCCAAGGCCTAATCATTTCACATTTTGAGTGCATTGTAGCCGACGGCTACCCAACTAAAGGCTGCTAGTCAGGTGTAGGAATGCGTGTATTTGGATTCGTCTATAAGGCATACAGCTGTTTTATGCACCTGAAATATCCTTGATTTTGATCGACATAAACATATATTTGCAAAAAGATTTTAACAGAATTTTCAAGCAGCAATTTGACAAGTTGACCTCAAATGACCTTTGACCTCATGACCTTGAACACATCACTGATGTACCACTTTTTGGCTTCTACCTTTAAAAGCATGTAAGCTACAATGATACCCATGCCACCAATAGAACGAGAAGATTTGCCCCTTCATTTTGCATACCACTTTGTCCAATTTTTTTCTAATTTCTTCACAAAATGCAAAAACAAAAAAAACCCTAACCCCAAAGAAGATTATCACCACAATGCACCATGATTTTGCAAAACACCTTAAAACTGTTTCCTAATGCATGCAAGTTCCCACTGAACATGTACATGAAGGAAGGCTTTACAGCTCAGCAATTTCACTGGGGCTCTTGGGATTTGGATGGTATTTTTGAGTAATTGGGGTCGAAAGTACTCATTGCAAGTGTATAAGAGCCCTCAAAAGTAAGACAAAATAGGGTTATGAAATTTGAAATGATAAATGGGAGCCATTCATTTTTTGACACAGATATCAACCTAGCTTCTCTTTTGTTTGTCATTGATGTATGCAGACCGCATCATCCAAGCACAGTAAATTACTTTTGTACTTTTACAAGTATAGCATGAGAAATTTGAAAAAGGTTAAATTTCACATAAGTATTCTGGGATGCTGTGAAAATCTTCTTTGACCCTAACCCCAAACCTCTTTATTTTTATGGCAAAAGCCTGTAATAAGAATATTGCTAGCAACTTTAGCATTTTTATAAACTGCAGAAATTCTCATCCCGACAAACCAATTATATAAAGCATAGTGAAGAAAAAAGTCAGTTAAAAGTATTTACTCACTCTGAAGCGCTGAAAGTTTTTGAGAAGAATAACAAGTTCAATAATATTATTGACCAGGAAGACCCCAAATTGACAAGTGACATATATCCCAACCCTCCTATATATAGACTATTTAACATGGTCACTTTAACTTAAGCCCATTCATTCACCTTAGACAACATTACATATGATCTGTTAACCTCCATCAGTGACGTGCGAACAGGGCTCGAAATAAGGAGGGCCGAAGGGCCCTTGGCCCCCAAAAAATCAGTAAGGGCCCACAAAAGATACATCCAGTGGCCCAAATGGCCCGCAAAATTTGTGGCAATTTTTCTCACTTTTTGTGGGGTCCATAGGTTAAAACCAATGGCCCAAATTCGGGCCCACAAAAATTTGTGAGGGCCCTCAAAAATTTAAGATCTAGGGCCCAAATGGCCCTCACAAATTCTGGCTTATTTCCAGGCCTGCGTGCAAACATGGGAAGTAATGAACTTTTTCTTTTATCTCCAGTTAGTACCAAATAAATGAATAGGATTGAGATAAGTTTCATCTGGCAGACCTTTATACATGTAAAACATTTATAATCCCAAGGAGTAGTTGGTGTTTTTTTTAATTTTTAATATTTCACAACACTTACCTGTCATAATAGGACTGAGTTTAGCTCCTGCAGCATGTGCTGGTTTGGCTGTTATATTACATGGGGTTGACTGTGACCTGTCAGGGTAAACAATGTAAAATAACAATGGGCAGTCAGCAAATTTACAACTCCTTCAGCGGCAAAGCTGTAAGTCTTTGCTGACACTGATATTTATATTGATTTCCATTAGGGCTGAATCAAGAATCGAATTGATGTGCATCATCGGTAAAATATCAGATCAGTAAAAAAACCTTACTTATTATTCAAGGTTGGAAAGCAGAGAACTACTGCTCCTACAAAAAAAATTATTTTGAAAGTATTTTTTTCAAAGCTGGAACAAATTGTATGTAATTAAAATGAGCAACTTTACCCTGCTTTAAACAAATTTACACTTTTTTGTAGTAGCAGTATTCTCCGCTTTCTAACAGGTAGGGTCTATAACTCCATTTTTTTTCAATTTTGGTAAAAAATGTTTTATAACTATCGGATATCGGCCAGTATTCAGTGGTATTAGTAACATCAATTAATTTAATCGGATATCAGATCGGTGGACAAAAGTAATTTAGGTTCAACTCTGATTTCCACACTCTGCAGATTTATGAGTAGACCAGTTACAGTCCAGGACCATAACTATCACTAACCTCACAGCTACTCAGTACACCTCAGAAATAATGGTACATGTACTATATTACCCTTAGTCAAGTTTTTACTTCATGGAATTTCATTTCTAGTACATACATGTACAAATCCAAGGCAGATTTCCAAGTGTGACATCTCTCTCCAGGCCTCCTTAGGTTTGTGTAACTTAATTATCATACAATACACATACATGATCATGATGTTCATTCTATGCATGACCTTTATTTTTTATTAGAAAATTCACCTTTTCGGTAAATCCCATAAGCTTTTGTGGGTAGACCTGTGATGTCTATACGCCGATGCGCCCATCGTTACTGCGCACTTTCACGGCTAAGATATGCGCAGTAACAATGTTCGCTAAACAATGTAACACATCGGCGTGACGTCAATGACATCTCAGGTCTACCTGCAAAGGCTTATGGGATTTACCGTATAGGTCAATTGATTATCATCATACCTTGTCATTCTTGATGGGGCAGCTGCAGCAGCAGCAAGGCACGATGTGGTGGCACTGTGACTAATAGTAGGGCCTGAAGATGACGACGACGATGATGATGACAAAGTGCTAGTCAAACCTGCTGTTGTCGTCACTTCTGGACCTATTCCCATAGGGACACTAGATGATCTTGGTAGACCACTCCCTGCTGACGTCAGCACCGTCGTTGAACTAGCACCACTACTGCTACCAGGTGGAGTTGACCACGCAACTGTAGCCTGTACACCACTAGTGGCAGCTGCTACCGCTTTTCTCGACCCAGTTCTCTTGCCTGTAGCTCTTTTTGCTTGCACGAGCTCCGTTGGCAGCAGCAGCAGAGGATTTGTCCCGGACGTGGGCGATTCTGTCGTCCCCACTTCATCAGATATCACAGCACTGGTTGACGAAACTAAGGCAGATGGTCTCGTCACCGTAGCAGGTGCTGTTTTCTCTATACAAATCACGACAGATGAAGATCCAGCTCCCCCTGCTGTTGCTGCTGCTGCTGATGATGATGTCACAGTTGTGACAGGACCATCTACTGACGGACCTGATAATGACCCTCCATCATCATCGTCACTATTGTCTGCAGCAGCACTTTGCACTTTTGGGTAACAAGGATTTAGAGATATCCTTTGGACTTTCCTTTGAAAACCTGTGCCTTTTCGTGTCTGTTCCATACTGGTGAAATCTACCACATATGGCAAGTGACAGTTTGTTTGGCTCAGATCAAGACTTGATTTGCCATGGGCATAAGCCTCCTCTACAATGTTCCCAGCAGACAGGTCATATGAACTCCATCCTGTATCATCTAGCCATTGCCATTGTATACCTTTGCCAGGTGCTGAAGAAGCGGGGAATGTACTGCGACGGATTGGTCTTACTTTACCTGCAAAGTATAAAATTAAATTTAGGGAACAAACCAAAAGATCGATGACGTCCTATAAACGAAACTAGTTTTGTTTAGGGGGGAGGGGGTAAAAAAATTCGATTACGTTTGTACAAAAACATCTGTCTGAAGAATGTGTCATTATTATTATTATGTTAAATTTTTCAACATTTCATTATTACGTTTCTGGCAGGGAGGGAGGAGGTCGGCTGAGAAACGAAACTAGTTACGTTTATAGGACGTCATTGATCTTTTGGTTTGTTCCCTTATGTGACTTTGGTCAGGTATATTGGGCTATTCCATTTAAAATCTACACTCCCCATGTGGAGGATTTTGGGAATTTCTTGCACAGGGGGAGTATGAATTTCAAATGGAAGGAGCCCATTCGGCAGCTCCATTTCAATTTCATACACCCTTTGAGAAAGATTTAAACCTGAATCTTCAACAGAGGGAGGGTGGATTTCAAATGGAGCAGCCTAATGTGTCCATGCCATCTGAAATTCATACTCCCCCTGTGGTTGATATTTCCAAAATCTTCCACAGGGGTAGCGTGGATTATAAATGGAATAGCCTATTTGTCTCCATTGTCTCTCGCGGACAACAAAATGAACATTTCAGCAAAAATACTTTGGATGATTTTCTGCACAACATATTTAGCCCCATCTTAGACACTGTCATATTTTGAAAGGCTTAAAGCATGCTTTAGAACGTAAGATTGTAAGTAAGTGTACTACATATCGACATAAAATCACTATTTCTTCTCAAAAGAAATTGCAACATGAAATATGGCATACATGTACTTTGCTGTTTACAAATGACAAGGGCCACACGCGTATATTAGCTTGGTAAGTACGGTAATTGTTCTAATTAATCACAAAATGTTATTGTTTTTTTACATGGATGCATAAAAGGGATGATATTTTAAATTGTACATGTATAATGGCCACACGTCTTGAACTTGCCCCATTTTGCGTTGCGCAGCCGTTTTGAGATTATTTATAGTCTTTTGAGTTTCAAATTGATATAAAATTTCACATACATACACCCCACCATATAATGTATACACATTTTCTGAAAGGAAATTGCATGAGGAATCCAAATATAATGCCACGTAAAAAAGTGTAGGAGGTACCGTAGTGTGAAGTTGTCCATTGAAATTGTTAGCTAAAATTTACTTTTTTCATTTTTTTTTTTTTTCATATCCTAAAACCTCTACCACTACCTTTGATTTCTCATCATATTCAGTGGTGTAGCTGCTGGGGGAATTGCCTACTTGGGCCCGCCCCCTAGAGCAGGATCCTGCTGGAGTTTTGATTCTGGGAGTTTACCGCTCATGCAATTAACATGCTTATTGCTTAAACTTCGTTTTAAAACACCTTTGCTTAATATCTTTAAAAATGAAACACATGGACACACAGATATTATTGAAACAGTATATTTTATTACATTTAACAGTGGATAGGAAGTACAAAAATGATACTGTAGTTACCATAATTGTAATTTTATTGTTGTTGTTTTTTGGAAGCAGCCGACGTGCTTTATTTGGTTATCGGTAATTTATGTAATGTCAACGTGTTGCCTACAATCGGAGCTTTTTTGCATTTCAGCACAAACAGGCACATACAGTGACATACTGATTACATTGCACAGGAGCAGTCACAGACATCACTGTTTTCTAGTCACGCTATGCTTGCTCCGTAGCGTGTGGTCTTTGTGTAGTACCGTACGCTCGATGCGGGCTCAAATATCAATGCCCAACATGCCAAGTTGGCTCTTATGATTGAGAATTAAATATTATAGGAACTTGGAAGCTCAAATTGCACAGAGACGCTTATAATACGAATAAACTTGTATGGTGCCATCGCCAACATGGCCAAAGGGTACCTGGGACTAAGCAATTAACAGATAATACCCAATGTAAGTGATAATGTCCGC
Organism: Amphiura filiformis; assembly: GCF_039555335.1. Taxonomy (NCBI): domain Eukaryota; kingdom Metazoa; phylum Echinodermata; class Ophiuroidea; order Amphilepidida; family Amphiuridae; genus Amphiura; species Amphiura filiformis. Next base: position 52,312,263 of record NC_092633.1, on the reverse strand, counting down.
AGGTCTCAGTTACTGGGACTACACATGCATCATGACATGATGTACATGTACATTTGTACATGCATGATCATGATGTAGTTCCAATAATTGCAACTCACGGCTCCAAAGAGCTACGTGTATGTGTCACCGCGATTTAGCGTGCATTCATCACCATTCACATGTACAGTCGTAGAGTGGACTTTTCGCTGCTCATAAAAATCACTCAAAAATCATCTTTTTAAATATTTCTTTGGACAAAGCTGATGCGTATAATAAGTTGAACAATCACAGATGACACACATCAGCACAGTTCCAATAATTCCAACAGGTGCTGTGTATGTGTTTATGTGTTTAATGTGCATTCACATACATACTTAGCCGCCGGGCTTCGCCGTCGGTACGAAGAAATCGTTGCTCCAAAAATGTTTGCAAATTACACATTTGTAATCATTTTTCACCACAAAATATAATATGAAAAATGAAAACACAGGTGAGCAATGTATGAATATATGGAAAGGTCAAACAGGTTGTTAATTATTGTCAATAGCAATATTTTGCGACATTTATAATGAAAACAATTAACACTGAAGTGAAGACACCCTATGGAACCTGCTATAACTTGAGAACAAGTCCTCCTCAAACGTTCGAATTTTGTAGTTGGTCATTTTCACAGTAAAGGGTGTAACTTTTGATTTTTAGGGTCAAAATTTCAAACCACTTAAATATGTTTCTGTTTACTGTAATCATGCATAGAAGCAACTTAAATTCCAGTAAAATAACGTTTGATTTCTGATAAAAAAATTGACATTTCCATAACATTTTGGTTAACATCTAAGAAAAAATGTATTTTACATAAGCTCAGAAAATTATGACATGAAAGCTGGAATACATGTGAAATCCCATTCCAAAGTAAGTCAACAGATATAAGTTAAATTTTATACCATGTTTTGCTATGTTTGTAATTGCAATTTTGAAATTTTTTAACATCAAGGGTCATTTGCAATGGAAATTTCCCAACCTTAAACATATTTTTTAAGTTTTAATTGGGTTCCTAAAATAATTTGAATGTCTAACTTCATGTACAAATACTACTTGATGAAAGGAACCTCCCAGCCAAGTTTCACAGAAATTGGAGTTATTTATTAGAATTGGCAATTCAATTGATTTGTGTTTCGGAGGCTTCAGTTAACAACACAGGTGATCATAAAAGTAAAATATTTGGCTAACTACTACAAGTTGACATGAAAAAATAGGTAAAAATATCACAATTACCAATTTTCATGCTTTGCTTCTAAGTATTGAATTTCAGTTGTGACAAAATTAAATTATCACAGCAAGTCATTTTTTTTGTTTCGGAGGCTTCATGTTAACAATGGTTAAACATTGCAGAAGTAGTTTTTTTGAAAACAACACTGTTGGGATCATCTAAGCTGTTATTTTATTGTGAGTATACATTGAATCAATGATTCTATGTGGCAGATATTGTAGATTTATAACATGGTCATTTTTTCACCCATTTGTTAAGTACCGGTATGGTGTTATTTGCATGTGAATCCTTTGAAACGGGCTTTCTTGTGTTTCAGTATATTTTTCAAACATTAACCATAATATCAATTTTTTTTTTTTTTTGACATTCTGCACATATCATGTAACAATTACAATGCAGATATCAATATATGGAACACACCAATTTAGATATGCATAGATGATAATTAACCTTATTGTTGTTTCGGAGGCTTCATTTGTTTCGGAGGCTTAAATTGTTAACGGAAAGTTTGTATTGGGTCCCATTTTCAAACGGTGATATATATCTCCATGATTTAAAAACAAGTGACTTGAGGATCTACTTTGCTAGATTTTGATAAACAGATTGGATGAGCTCTTTTATTTATATTTGCCCAAGCTTGCTGAACAGTTTGTTTCGGAGGCTTCAAAAAAGTTAACGGAAAATCGGCTCTTTGAAGTCAAGATTTTATAAAAATTTTAAAAGCTTGCAAATCGACTAATTTTTGTTGTAAAAACCCATTTCAAGTTAAGATATCAACTGTTATGAATCAAGAAGTGAAGAAATAACCAAGAATTATGAACCAAAGCTATACCCACAAAGTTTGTTAACAATTGTTAACGGAAAATGAAAACTCAGAAACGACAAATCTAGAAAAAAAATTCTCAAAAAATACAGGGCTGTTCACAATTAAATCTAATGTGGCAGTGTTTACTGAACATATGACCGTACTTTCAGGATAAGAAAAATTATCCATGAACTAACTGAAGAAAACACAGGGTTTTACAAAAATGTTACTGTTTTTTATAGTTTTTCAACATGGCAATATTAGGTACATTTAAGCCTGCTAAAACTGAACGCAGGAACACTCGAAGATGATTCTGCTACCCAAGGTAGCTGCTAACTAGATGACTTATGTGGCCAAAAATCATGGAATTCTGTGGCTTTATTAGAACAATACGGATCAAAATGTTAAAAATCCAAAGTTACACCCTTTACCGTGAAAATGACCAGTTACTACAAGTGACATCAGCATGATCAGTGACACAGGTTTCTAAAGTGAGTATTTTATAATGCAAACTTGCCTAAATAAAACCCTGGCTGGAGGCACCCTACATCGAGAGTACCGTATCTAGTGAGAACAAGTCCTCAAACGTTCGAAATTTGTATTGAATGATTCATCATCATGATCATCATGGATTCAATTCCAATAATTGAAACTTCCTGCTCCGACTGGGAGTTCCAACAGGTACTGTGTACCGGTATGTGTTTAATGTGCATTCACATGTACACCCATCGAATGTGTGTCATCAGCCCTCAGATCGGCCCTCAGACCTGAGACACACACATACAGGCATAGAGTTCTGATGTAGCATATGTTTTGTTGACATTTTGTGTAATGTTTACATCCATGACAGTTCTAATACCATCATCAGACAACTCAAATACAAAGGATATCAAGTTGGCAATCTTAATGTTATGCAATCAAGTTTACAACACTATCACTCTTACAATGAGCAGAAAGTCACTGAGTCATGCAATTCAAGTACCAATATTGACTACCTGAAGTGGCCTACTGCAAATGACCAGATATAACCTTTCTGATTTTCATGTTATGATGTTATTTTGTAATAACAAAACCATGTATTCCTTGATTTTGGTTTGAAATTGAGCAAATAGAATTAATTGCCATGTCAATTTGGCGTTATTAGGGGCAACTAAAACTGATAGGTAAGTTTTATATGTTTGGAATCTGTATTGCCTATTCTGAAGGAATATTGCCATGTAAAAACAAACCATCCCTTGGGCTTGGCCCATCATGGACATGGTGTACTGCTTTTCAGTACCCTGTTTTCCATGGGTGACTGTACAATGTAGGAACCCATGGATTCGATCCATGTAATTCACATGCATGCTTAGCTATGATTGCAAATTACACATTGACATTTGTAATCATTTTTCACTACAAAATATCATATGAAAACACAGGTGAGCAATGTATGAATTATGTCTGGTTCCATACATCAATACGCTTGAGAACAAGTCCTCAAGATATAATATGGAGAGGTTAATGGAGAGGTTAAACAGGTTGTTTATTTTGCGACATTTAAAATGAAAACAATTAACACTGAAGACACCCTATGGCACCTTCTACAACTTGAGAACAAGTCCTCAAACGTTCAAAATTTGTAGTTACTAATACTACAACCATTTTTCAGAAATCCTTAGACACTGGCGAGATACCATCATCCTGGCTGCATGCAAATATCTCTCCCATATTTAAAAAAGGTGACCGTTCTGACTTCTGATGCCTCCAACTATCGTCCAGTGTCCCTTACCGCCATTTGTAGCAAAGTTCTGGAGCACATCATCCATTCACATATCATGACCCACTTTGACAATCACTCCATCCTAACAGACAAACAATTTGGTTTCAGAAACAAACATTCATACGACCTAGCCACTTCATTAAATAAGAAATCCCAAACAGATATGAGATCTCATCATGGACTTTTCGAAAGCCTTCGATACCGTCCCCCACAACCGTCTTCTTTTAAAACTTCATTCATATGTTATTCGAAATAATTTACTCGCATGAATTTCAAATTTCCTGAAGCACCGTGAACAGAGAGTCGTTGTCGGTGGAGAACACTCGACCTGGGCAGATGTTGGTTCTGGCGTCCCTCAGGGCACGGTGCTAGGCCAGTTGTTATTTTTAGCATACATTAATGACCTCCCAAATAATCTAAATTCAGAAGTCAGACTTTTTGCAGACGACTGCGTCGTCTACCGCCAAATTGTGAATGACATCGATCATATCCTTCTCCAAGATGACTTAAACACTCTAGAGAAGTGGCAAAAAGACTGGCAAATGAATTTTAACATTAAAAAGTGTTTTGTTATGAGGGTAACTCATGTCAGAAATCCCAAAATGTACAGTTACAAGATCGGAGAATGCATACTGGAGGAAACAGACAACCACCCATATCTTGGCGTCAACATATCTAACAATCTTTCATGGTCAAACCACATAAGCAACATAATATCATCTGCTAAGTGCTAACAGATCCCTAGGCTTCGATTAGGCGAAATTTACATGCCCAAACCACTCAAACAAACTGCATACATGTCACTCATTAGACCAATACTTGAGTATTCTAACGCAGTGTGGGACCCACATCAAAAAGATCTCATAAATAAATTGGAAAAAATCCAAAAAAGAGCTGCAAGGTTCACCACAAATACCTACATGTATGACAGGAAAACGAGCATCACAAACCTCATCAAAGACTTGGGTTGGGACACCAAAACAGGCGCCATGCAAACAGACTGACAATACTTCAGAAAGCCAGAGAGGGCCTCTTGGCTCTGCTGGTGGATCACTTGCTCAGACCAAACCCACGTCAATCGCGGCATACACATCCAGCAGCCTATCAAATAATAACCAGCACCAAAGATTGCCACAAGTATTCCTACCTGCCAAAAAGTTGAAAAACAGTCAAAGACTGGAACAACTTGCATGACTTGCCGTATTCTATTACGCAGATAACTGAGCCAACAAGTTTCAAGGAAGCCGTGCTTCAGCACCTTCGCCAAGACTAACTTTTCACTCCGTATGCGCACACTACCCTACGCCTGGCTCCAGCATTGGGAGTGTTGTATAGTACAGATATAGTCCGAGGTGCTCTGACGATAACACTCCGATCGCCAGGCAATCTACGAAGTAGGCCAGTGGGACAACGAAACCGCTACGTGAATGAGCTACTACAGATACAGATACAGATACTGATATGGCTAACTCCATGAAGTTGGGGCACAAAGTGTGACACAAGGGTCAAAATTTCAAAATGACTTAATTCTAAATGTAATGTGTGTTTTAGTTACTTTAACTATCATACTTCAACAAAAAAGTGATCTTTTTACATTGGAAAGTACAGAATTTCTGTGGTAGTGGTTTGTTGTTCAGCAGTCAAGGCAAATATCACGATGCTACATGGACACCATTTTATAATAGCTCTCTCTATTTTAAACATACTGTCCATGACATGTCTTAATAAAATACTTTTTTATGATGTCCTACCATGGCAAATTCGCATAATATTATACACTATCTTAAATCAGAAACAAAAGTTATGAGGCATCAAAAATGGAGAATGACAGGTAAATCTATTCAAAATTATGTTTGATTTCTTTTTGTATCTAAAATTCACCAGGAATATATTTACAGCTACCTAGGATGGTTCAGAAAGTATTAGATTCACAGCTGGTAGTTTATTTTGAAACTAGAAGTAAAAAAAACCTGCCTTTGTTGCAAAAATTCAACATAATTCTACCGATGCTACTTGGACACTGTGTCCTGTAGAATCGGTAGGATTGTGAGTTTTGCACAATAAGTAATCATACTTTGTGGTAAAGTTATTTATAAAATTACATTTGGGCCTAGGGATGTTAAAAGTTGTAGAAAAAATAAAACAAGGATACCTAAAAAACTGGTGAATACATAAAACTGACAAAACTGTGTACCGATGCTACATGGACAGTGGACACCGTGTCTGATAGTGCATAAAAATTTGTATTGAACACATAAATATTTTACAATGTTTGGCTGCCCTCAAAAGTTAATATGTTTAGTTGTTTGTCATCTAGTTTCAAAATATAAGAAGAAATTACATAAATTTTAACTGTTTGCTTCCCAATGCTATACTTTGATCACGATGCTACATCCCGATGCTACATGGACACCGCACCATTTTTTTCAAAATATTTACTCTTTGTAAAATAGCAGCTCCTCAAATCAAGTTCCTTGAAAACCCCTACCCAGTCACATCTTAAAATAAGTCCATTCATGTCAGTATGTGTACTGACCTTGCTGTAAGCAAGTGTAATGGTTTGAAATCTCCCGATGCTACACGTGGACACCATAGTGACATTTTCTCATGAAATTTAAAACGACTGAGAGCTTGGGCACAAATGCTGGTCAAATTTCCTATAAACACGTTTACATCAATCAAAACACAAAACAAATTGATTTGAATGATAAGTACATGTGCTGTGGGTGAGCTGTAAATACCGATGCTACACAAGTTTTTCTGGACACCGCATGTAGCATCGGAAGCTCATTTTGACATCCCATAAATTTTAATTGACTGGTTTCTGTTTTGTTTAAATGTACTTTTTAGTTACTACCAACATTAATTCATGTAATATTATGTAAAACTGTGACTGTTTGATGTTACAATTGAAATTATTTGTATTCCGCATACTTGCTTTTTCTATGTCACGTTTTTTGCCCTAAAAAATGCTGGACACCAACCACTTAATCATTTTTAATGGCCCGTAAAAATAAAAAAATAATAGGTACAATTTTCAAGTAACTTTTACATGAAAGTTAAACTTCATATCTATTTAGAAAATATCAACTGAGGAGAAAAGGTTCATATAAGAAATATTAAACTGCATTCATATTATAAAATTCTCCCAATTTGTACTGTGCCCCAACTTCATGGAATAAGCCATATAATATTGGATGGCTGAGCATGATATAAAACCATAACATATCGGATGAGTCATAAAAATATCGGACGAGCCAACGGCGAGTTCGATATTTGTATGACGAATCCGATATGTTATGGTATCATGCGAAATAAGCCATCCGATATTATCATTATTAGGTTTTCTTAACTCCTAATAACCCTCAAAACATAATAATGTCATGGATTGGAAATGGAATGTAAAATTTTCTAATTCATGAATTGAACAAACCTGTGTTTAAACGGATCTGTCTGTTCGACGAGAAGTCGATTGCGTATGCTGACAACGACGGATCGACCTCACCGAGGCCAAATCTAGTACCAGAGCTTGAATTTGCTTCGATTGCATTGACAATCTGGGGATCGTAGGCCTTCCATCGGCCGTGATCAGAGAACCATTCCCATACAACAACTTCTTCTTCCTGCGCCATTTTCTTTGTTTTTCTTCTGCAGGTACCCGACTGTTTTGTAGCTCCAATCACCCATGATCATGCATACCGAAAGACACCGTACATTAGCCAAGAAAAAATAGTCTCGAATGTGTGCATTCAAAGCCGCAGAGGGACAACAGAAGACTTAATGAACTTCGCTAGAAGCATTGTAATATCAGCACTCCGAAAATAAGGGCGCATACCACTAAATAATTATGAGTATTTTTCGAAACCTCTGCCTGCCCTGTTGCATTGTATTTTCACCCCACTATCGTTAAAACCTGAAAAAACAACACACATTTTTGGACTAAGAAAAATTTTCAAAAAATTGAAACACAAGATGGAATTTGGTATTTTTTTTCAAAAATTTCAAGTTGGAACTTGGTATTTTTTTCAAAAAATTCAATACACGTGTATATTGCATTGTATTTTCACCCCACTATCGTTAAAACCTGAAAACCAATTTCAGCACACAAGTTGGAATTTGTTTTTTTTTTCCAAAAATTTCAACACACAAGTGGGAACTTGGTATTTTTTTCAAAAATTTCAACACACAAGTTGGAACTTAGTATTTTTTTTTAAATTTCCACACACAAGCTGAGACGAATATACCTAATATTCGTCTCAGACACAAGCAGGGACTTTAAAAAAAAATCAACACACATGTATATTGCATTGTATGTTTCCCTCAATCGTTAAAACCTTAAAAAACAACACACATTTTGGGACTTAGAAATTTTTTTCAAAAAATTTCAATACACTGTTATGTGCCCCAAAATAATCCATAATATTTATCAAAAGTTATGCATTTCGTCATCAAACATTGATTTTCGTTAGTTTTGATATTTATCTCCGTTTGTTTGTACATTGAATATTCTATATAGAATGCTAATGATTGGTTTGTGTTGAGGTAATGTGTTATTTTTAGATATGATGTAAACAGATTAATGACTGTGATTGGCTTGTGGTGATCTAATGAGATATTTTAAGAAATAATGTAATGTGCCATATATGGGATGATTAAATGTTGTAATATGCCATAAATAGTTAAGATTAATCTAGAATCATAAGAAATTGTACACTGAAAGCCAAACTGGAGTCTAGGTGACTCTAAAAAGCAGAGTCCAGCCACTCTGCGACTCTATGTCTAAAATGACTACATACTGGGAGTCAAGAGTCATTTTAGACATAGAGTCACGTAGTGGCTGGACTCTGCTCCTAGAGTAACCCAGACTCCATTAATAGAGGCACCGGCCCTGACTCCATTATAGGGTCACTCCGACAATCCGAAAAAAAAGGACAAAATAATGATACACATAGATATAGATGTACATCAAGATAAAAATTCTAAGTATAGACCTACCGGAATAGGAGACTTAACTCTGAGTTTCACGCCATAGGCGATTGTCAGACGACACGATGGAGAAAATTTGGCTTGACCACCACACAGTGTATTTTACCCATACGAAAAATCATTCCGTACGGACCGTACCGTGCATGCACAGATCACAGACAGTGACGCAATCAACCAATCAGCAGTTGGAAAATCGTTAACCCAATGACGTCATTCACGAAATTCAGAATCGTTCAAAAACACGAGTTTTTAATTGCAAATATTTATTTTTTGTAATTATGAATGTCACTGTCTATCTCAAATTAACATTGCGTATTATCGTAGCGTTTAATGCGCTGAAGCTTGTGAGGCGGATCCGTTGCAAATTTGGCGGATCTTTTGTTTTTTGTGACATTAAAAATCCATCTTTCGCATGGCCGCTGTGTGGGGGGGGTGTGTGTGTGTGTGTGTGTGGGAACGGGGTTCAGCTATGCACGCGCTGCATGCATAAACACTAGTACTGCTGACTACGTGTACCAATCGTAGCAGGGTGTAAAATATACAACAAAGTCAATGTTTAATCTCAAATACGTTATTGGGTAAATATAAGGATTTGAATAATTTAACAATAATTTGAATCTGAAAAATAAATGAACATAAAAGTTAATGAGTGATTTTACAACATATTTGACTGTTGGATAAATATGGGTGCTACAGCTTTGGAGCTAAGGCAATATGGCGCATTACTTTGAAGTTGGTAATGGGTAAATTACACTGTGCACCATCCCCTTGGAATGGGAGAATATACATTCCATGGTGTCAAGAGCCAAGCAATTACAGAGTCTGACTTCCTTGAAGAGACATAAATTTCTTGACTCCGTCGACGACCCTGAATGTAGAGTCAATTGACCCCAAAGGTAGAGTCAACTGACTCTCCTGTGATAATCAGGTGACTCCTTTGGAGAGTCAGTGCTAGTTTACTCCACCTACAGAGTCATTTGACTCCATTCTGGCTATCAGTGTATATAAAGCCTGGACAGGAAATGATCTTGAGAGAGAGAAGCTGGATGAAGTTCTTAGAGAGAAGTCTGTGAAATTAATGTTAGCCAGTATTGGTACAAAGTTACCATAATTGAAATCTTCAAACTTCGGTTCGCGGTTCTTGTGTTGGAGAGAATAAAATACGCCAAAGGCGGTAGTAGAACAAATATTGCTCGATTGTGCTGTCGACTCAAAGAAGCGGCAGACTGATATATCTTCATCGAACTGTGGCATTTTGCTGGACTAGCATAGTCTGTCAAGTAGAGCAGAAAGTATGCTCAAGAGATCTCAGAGAGAGGAGTTTACGGTCAACATAGAAGACCATTTGGAAATCACTAGCATAGCAGCTAGGATAGTGAAAACATAGTCATCAGGACTTTGGACTGAGATTGTGGTAAACCAGGGTTTTCCTTGGATAGACAGGATCTTGGACATTGCCGGATCTTGGATAAAGAACTGAGACCATCAACGGAATCTCATCAGAAAGTCAGCCAATCAAGATCTCTAGGCTTGTGTTCACTTTTCTCTATTTCTTTGTGAACAGCATTTGTGTTCCGTTGTCAACTTTCATAAAAACACAGCACTTCGTGTCTACGAGGCCTATGACCGAAGCCTTGCTTGTATGATTTTGTAAACAGCACCATGAGTTCCCTTTTTTCACCTTTTCATAAACAGCACTGTAGTGTTTATGTAGGCATATGACAGTGGCCTAGTATAATAGTATGAGTTTGAACACAGCACTTCGTGTTCAGTTTTCATGAACAGAACTTTTTGTTCATGATGCCTACGACCGTGGCCTGTTAATTAACCATTATTCAAGTGTTCACTTTCGCCCAGTGTGTGAGCTCAATGGCCATCTGTGTGCATGTTAACCAGTATGACCTGTTACATATGAATCTCTTACTCAAAACCAAAGTTATTTTGCAGTTTCCCAGATTACCGCCTCGCACCTCAGGCTCAGCTCATGCAGGCCTATATATAATGTATGGATTATCTGTGTGTTGTTGTCTGTGATGCAGGTAATTCGTACGCTGAGTACTGTCATATGCTAACTTTTTGTTTAGAATTGCCCTTCCATATGCTTCTGCTATGCAGAGCGGGGAATCACAAGATGGTTAGGTGATGCGTTTTCACCACGTTTTCAGGATCTCATTCAAACGCCACTGATTTTCAACTTGTAAGCTTTTGCGTCTATCGCCTTCTGATAACGCTGAAAATCGTTCCGCAGGTTCCTTGATCCTTCAGAGGATATTACACGTTCTATCTAACATTTTGATGTATATTTGTGTATCACAGTGTGCCCTGTGCTTGTCTTCACAGATCATATTCCACTCACATTCATTCATGGGATGAACAAAAATCAAAGATTGGTGAGGTGGAGTTTGACATTACGAGAATACAACCTGGACATCAAGTATATAAAAGGAAAAGAGAATGTTATGGCCGATGCCTTGTCCATCCAGAGTTGAATAAGACAAACGAAAGTTTCTTTAAAAAGCAACAAGAGTGACAAGTAGTCACTGTATATGTACATAGTGTTAAAAGTACACTTATAGTTATGCGCATTACAATCGCCAACACAAGGTCCGAAGGATGACGGGACCGTAGGCCTAACCCAACACACTGAATCTCACCTATACATAGTGTAGGTGAGAAAAGGGAATAATTTGCCCGACCGGGGAAAGCAGCTGCTTCAACATAGTGAGGAGACCAGTGGATCCCTAGCGTGCAAAACGGAGCGTCAGGTTCCACTGATCTGGCTATGGGAAGCGAAGTGGTGCCTGTGAAAAGGCACAAAGCGCTGACCCGATCGCCCAAGCACCCGCTTCCCCAAAACAAAAAGAAGATAACAAACTCTGAGCTGAGAGCGCCAATGAGGGCATAACTAAATGGGAGGAGAGGGCGGGAAGTAGCAGCTAGAAAACTGAAGATGCTAAAAATGGAACAATCAATTGTGGAATCTCGACAATAGAGGGCGACAAAAATGTTAATAGAGTGCCAACGACAAAATTTCTCCCACATGTTGCTGCCTGTTCTGGCATTGGTTCCTCTGGCAACACTGCGCTCCAAAAGCCATTGAGATTGCTGAATTAGGTGTTGCGGAATAGGTCCGCCGTGATTGATGCTGGGATCAATGTGGGATCCTGATCCGCTTCTGGACCCACGATATGGAACTGGGCCTGTAGATTACGAGAAATCAAATCGGCAAAAGTGTTAGTGTGACCTGGGATGTGGGTGATGGCAACATGAAAATTGTATTGTGCTGCGGTGAGAAAAAGCTTGCGGACGAGAGACATGACCAGTGGGGCCCGTGAGGACTGCTTATACCAGATATCAACGACTGCTCTGTTGTCTGTATGGAATAGGACTCGTTTACCGAACCAAGCACTGCCCCCAGACTCTTGCTGCTACTACGATTGGGAAGAGTTCCATCAATGTGATATGGATGGACTCATTGTCCTTGATCTCCTGGGACCACGGAATGAAGAACCACCTACCCATGAAGTAAGCACCCAACCGATGCAGCTGCATATGTGAACAACTGCAAGGAGTCAGCTGGTGTCCATGTAGGTTCGATGAAACGGGCTGTGCCATTCCATTCTGGAAGGAATCGGGCCCACCAGGCAATGTCCTGTCTAGCCTCGATGGTGAGATCCAGACGGTGATGTAACTTCTGTGCCTTCATAGATAGGTCTATGAGCCTACGGAAGAATATACGACCTGCGGGAATGCACTTGGAAGCAAAAGATAATTTGCCTATCAAGGATAAGAGATCACGTTTGGTGCACTTCTTGCCGTTTGGGTCCCATTCGCTTAATTCCTGCTGCAGCTGTTGGAGCTTCTCAGGTGGTAAGGACAAGGATTGATGGGGTGCATTCAACTCAATGCCCAGGAATGTGATGATTGGGGTTGGGCCTTCTAACTTGCCAGGGGATAATGGAATGTTGAGCTGATTACAGACATGTTTGAAGGTGATGAATGTCTGCAGGCACTTGTCCTTCTCGTCGCCACACCAGAAATCATCAAGGTAGTATAAGATTTTCGAAGACTTACACTGGCGCCGCGGCGATCCAAGCTAATAAGGAAGAGAATTGAGTGAAATGGAACGGGCTGGACCTGCATTATTTTGTCTAATTTCTCTCCCAACAAGTAATACGCGTTCATTAACCTATAAGTGGTATTTTGCTGGACTAGCATAGTCTGTCAAGTGGAGCAGAAAGTTTGCTCAAGAGGTCCCCGAGAGAGGAGATACATACATATTTACGGTCAACATAGAAGACCATTTGGAAAGCACTAGAATAGCAGCTAGGATAGTGAAAACATAGTCATCACGACTTTGGACTGAGATTGTGGTAAACCAGGGGTTTACTTTGAATCACAGTGCTTGGATAGACAGGATCTTGGAGATTGCCGGATATTGGATAAAGAACTGAGACCATCAACGGAACCTCATCAGAAAGTCAGCCAATCAAGATCTCCAGGCTTTTTTTATAGTTAAGGAAATATAGCTAAAGAAATTCTAATAGTAATTGTTGTAATATTGTATAAGGATTTGATTTGATTGATGGCCATAATGCACTAATTAATAAATAATCATAAGTTGTTCTATGTAATAAACAGTGTGTTTGCGTGTTTGGTATTGAGTGAACTCGTATTAAAGCAGGTGATATTGGGCTGGATCATTTTAGTAACCATAACAACACAAGTGGAACTTGGTATTTTCAAAAAAAACCTCAACACACGTGTTTATTGAATTGTATTTTAACCCCACTATCGTTAAAAACTGAAAAACAATACACATTTTGGGACTTTTTCAAAAACAATTTCAACAAACAAATTGGAATTTAGTTTTTTTCAAAAATTTCAGCACACAAGTTGGAACTTAGTATTTTTTTCAAAAATATCTACACACAAGTAGGGCCTTTTTTTCAGCATACATATATATTGCATTGTATTTTCAACCCACTATCGTTAAAACCTGAAAAACAAGACACATTTTGGGACTTACCAAGTTTTCAAAAAATTTCAACACACAAGTTGGTATTATAATTCAAAAAATTTTAATACACAAGTTGGACCTTGGTAATTTGTTTCAAAAATGTCTACACACAAGTAGGGCTTAGTTTTTTTCCAAAAAAAATCAACACACATATATATTGCATTGTATTTTCAACCCACTGTCGTTAAAACCTGAAAAACAACACACATTATGGAACTTGGTATTTTTCAACACACAAGTAGGGACTTGATTTTTTTTTCAAAATGTTTCAACACACATGATGGAACTTGGTATTTTTTTCAAAACTACTTTGGTTACTAAAAAGCAATGTGGTTTTACCTTATACACTGATATTGTAAATACATCGCTTTAATGTGGTGCTTCCATGTATACTAAAGAAATCTTTAAACTGGAACTCCCCACCCGGCAAGACATCTTCCACACAGGGAGTGTGAATATCAAATGGAGATGCCTGAATGGGTGACTACATTTGATTATCTACACTCCTGTGTGCAAGATTGACGTCAATAACCTCCACCTAGAGGGTGTAAGGATTTTGACTGGAACAGCCCATTGGCTGCATTTCACACATCGGACATCATACAGGTAGGCTGCAGGTATCACAGTGTTAGCACATTGTGTACTTTGGAGCTGTGGAGCAAATTCGTTTTAAATTTCCCGCTTTTTTTTTATCTCGAAGTCCGCAAGTAATATGCACGTTCTCGTTGTGACGGAATCAATTCTATTTTTTTGACGCCAGAGGAAAAAAGCACTTGGAATTCAAGAAAAATGCATGTGAAGTTTTAATTTTACATTGAACCCTGTGGAAAAGATAAGATTTGGAGCACACATTGAGCAATATCCCACACATTGACTGCCTTGAGATTCCGGACGTTGAAAATATGGGCGATTTCGAATGTTTCCAATCTTCTCCCCACCACCCCCCTCAGGAATTTTTTTTCCTGTTACTTGTTGTAAGGTGAGTGATTTCAAATGTAAAATCATGATCTGGAAGGTCCCATGTCACATGGGGGAAAATGGTAAATCACACAAAAACAGTCAGATTGCTATAAACTGCGGTAACTGTGATCAATTTTGATAAATCACAGGAAAATTTGTGGTAAATTTTACAAAGATTGTCATTGTTTCAAATTTTGATCAATTTCCTAAGGTCGGCAGAAATCACGACAAAATCTGTGGCCAACACTGCTGAATTCTGCAAAATGGTGATAAATGAGCAGAAGTGCTGCTAAATATGTGTTATTTACCATTCCCCCATGGGACATGGGGCCTCTTAACAATACGCTATAGGCCTGTGTCAAATGTCAACTATATTGATAAAGTGATTGAGAAGGCAGCCAAATCTCAGATCAATGAGCACATTGAGAGTAACGATCTGGACGAAAGTTATGTAAGCGATATCGTCGGTCCCACCCACAGGGATGGTAACACCCTCGACTTGATACTCTCATGATAAGAGGAGAACCTTGTTGCAAGCTGGTCGATAGGTCCAAGGATGGGTTCTGATCATCACATCATCTACTGTAAACTCAAAGTTCCCAGACCAGAAGTTCAAAAGGAGGAAATCACGTCCAGAAATTTCAAGAACATCGACTTGGATGCCTTCAAAAATTACTTTTGGTGAACAATGAATTGTGAGAACTGTATTTCTGAGGATGATGTAAATAGTGTCATCATTAACTTTGAGAATGCTCTATCTGTCACTGTAGATAAACATGCTCCTGTTATAAAGAAAACCCGTAGCAGTCGTATTCATCAACCATGGTATTGCAACGAGATCCATGAGGCAAGGAGAGTCCGCCGTAGGTATGAGAAACAGTGGTGGAAAACATGTCTTGAGGTGCACCACCAACTCTACCTTGAACAATTGGAGCTCGTGAATACCATGATTTAGAATGCTAAGAAGGTGTATCTACAAGGCAAGTTGAAAGATGCTGACTCAAAATCAATGTTCAGAACTGTAAATAGCCTTTTGAATAACAATAATAAGATTCTTCCATCTCATGACTCTCTACCAACTTTATGTGACAACTTTGCTACATTTTTCAAAGAAAAAGTTGATAAGATCCAGGAAGGTCTGGAGCAGCAAAGAAACAGTGTCAATGATTTGAGTGTAAATGTGTATCAAAGTCATGTTTCATGTACTCTTTCTGAGTTTGATCAAGTTAGTGCTGATGATGTTATGAAGATTATTAATGGATTTGCAGCTAACATTGTATTCTAGATTGAAAAGCAACTGTGAAGGTTTTGTCAATGCCATTACCAAAATTGTCTTTATCTACAGGTGTGTTCCCGGACTCTTTAAAACATGCCATCATAGGTCCGTTGATTAAGAAATCATCTCTTGATAGGAACATTTTAAAGAACTATAGACCTGTATCGAACATTAAGTTCTTATCTAAGGTTATTGAGAGAATTGTTGTAAACAGCATTACCAAACATATGCAAGATAATAATTTGGGTGAGCCACTGCAATCGGCGTATCGTGCAGCACATAGCACAGAGACGACATTATTAAAGGTCAAAGATGATATTATGACATCTCTTCATCATCGACAAGGGGTCTTTCTTGTGTTATTAGACTTAAGTGCCGCCTTTGACACGGTCAATCATAACATCCTTTTTCAGCGAATGCATCAAGAACTTGGTATCTGTGGCACAGCCCTTCAGTGGATGAAATCATATTTCAGGGGACGAACCACCAGTGTCTGTGTAAATGGTTGCCAATCAGCGAAGTGTGCCCTCGACTACGGTCTGCCTCAGGGGTCAATTGTTGGTCCTGTGTCTTTCAGCATGTACACCATCCTAATTGGAAGAATCATACGCGAACACCGCCTTTCTTACCATCTTTATGCAGATGACGTGTAACTGTATACCAACTTTGACCCGGCATGTCAGTCGTCCATTGATCGTGCACTCTCCTCTCTTACATCATGCATTGGTGACATTCAATCATGGATGACGTGCAATATGCTTCAACTCAATCGTGAGAAGACTGAATTCTTCATCGCCGCTTCATCTCATGTTAAGATGCCTGCTGTCACACTCCAAATTGGAAGTGAGGCCATTGAACCATCGGAAACAGTCCGAAATCTTGGAGTTATCTTCGATAACTGCATGACCATGCGTAACCAAATTTCTTCACTCACACGCAGTGTTTTATTCCATCTTCGCAATATCTCTCGCATCAGACGATTCTTGGACTTTTATACTAGTAATGACATTATCCGCTCACTTATCTTATCCAGACTTGATATGGCAATGTTCTCCTAACCAACACTACTGATATCGCTCGCCTGCAGACCCTGCAAAACTGGGCTGCAAAATCATCTTTTGTGCAAAGAAAAGGGACCATGTATCGCCGCTTTTACATCAGCTCCACTGGTTGTCTGCCGGGGTTGTCTGTAGAGGATAGACATCATTATGTCGCTCTATAAACTTCTGTGTACGAAGATTCATCAACAGGGACACAGCCCTTGTTCTGTCCACATTAGACTATGCCAACTCTTTCTTAATTAGATGCAACTCTAGCAACATCACCCGCCGTTGCTCGCCGTCATTCTACAATTCCTCTTCTCGCTAGTCTTAATTGGCTCCCAGTTAAAAATAGAATCGCCGTCAAGACACTTTTGTACATTTTCAAGTCGCTTAATGATCAGGCTCATTCATACCTCACAGACTGCATTACCATTTATCAATCTACTAGACCAGGTCTACGCTCTGCTACAGAAGCTTACAGACACTACTCGTCTCGTCATCCCTTGGAATCACCGGGTGGTTGGTGGTGGGGCTATCAGCATTGCTGGTCCCAAACTTTGGAACAACTTGCCATCATCCATACGGTCATGTCCCACTGTCATCAGTTTCAAGAGCCATCTAAAGACTCATTTGTTAACCTTATAAGAATAATTTGTTGTTGTTTTCCTCTTTTCTTTTTGTGTCAAGTGCTATGTTTATGTTCTTTGAAATTGTAATAGCGCTATATAAGTGATGGTATTAATATAACACTGGTATATCTGCCTATGCATGTCATGTTTCCATTTGTAATTTCATGTTTAATTGTGCTAGTGTGCGATGCGTAATTCTTCTTTTCCCCCTGTATATTGATACATCTAATAGAATAACGATTAAGCATTATTAATTTGATCTCGTGCGCTAGTTGTAATGTTTGAATGTTTCCATGTTCCAGTGTATGATGCGTAAGCCTCTTCCCTTGTTTGTATGATTATATTAGGCTGGCGGATACATAAGCATCATTAATGATCTCGTACACTGTACTGGTATGTAATGTGTTCTTTGTACTGTTTACCCTGACTGCTCATATCCATAAGTACCAGACATGGGTCATGTTTATCAGGGACATCCGTGTAGCTCAGTAGTAGAGCGCTCGCCCGACAAGCGAGAGGTCTGGGTTCAAGTCCCCGCACATGCAGGTATGTCCGGAGTTTTTACTGTGGTTTATGTGCCTATGCATATCATATTTCCATTTGCAATTTCATGTTTAATTGTGCTAGCATTTATACAATTTACTTCGAGGACTGTTAAATTTAAAAAATATCAACTTTTAATCATTTGTTTGCCATAAAATGTGTATTATATTGCGAATGTCCAAAATTATTTGATACCAGAAGGACATTTCTCGTATTCAAAATGCAATTCGATATGTCTGAAGTGCTCTCATGTCTCAGTAAAAATATGCAAACGTTGCTATCCGAGTCTTAAATATGCTAACCTGAATTTCACAACTTTAATGCGGCAATTATCCAAAACGTTTACGTAAACGTGTTCACATTTTGGCTTTTATGATATTCTTTGTTTTGGGTGTCAGTATGTTTAGGCTTTTAATATAAATGTATTTTTTAATGTGTTTATACTTTAAAAATAGTTGTTGTTGACATTTTGTTGATTATTTTGTGTGTTTAAATCTTCAAAAACAGTTTGATATGAACTTTGGTCAGACGATAGGAACTGGGTTTTAATATTCAGTTCTGCTACCAAGCAAAGGCACGGAGGAGTGGGTCTGGTCTTGTCCAAGCACGTTCACAGATGTCTTAAGAGTGTTGAGGCTGTTTCCGAGAGGATAGTATTTGTAGCATTTCATGGTAATCCTCAGCTTAGCATCACTGTTGTATATGCTCCCACTGAGTGATCAACAACAAAAACAAGGAGGAATTCTATTCATCTCTATCTGACTACTTGGATGGTATGAAAAGGCACAACATCCATCTCATCCTCGGCGATTTTAATGCCAGAATAGAAACAGGTAGTCATCTTTCCCATCTTTGGGTGATTGGTCCATACTGCTACCATGATTATACCAATGAAAATGGTGAGCGTCTGGTAAACTTTTGCCAGGAGTACAACCTCAGACCGGCCCAAATGAGATTCCCCCAACCCAGGAACCGTCTCTGGACTTGGACCCATCCAGCTGGATCAACCCATGCACAGTTAGATCACATTCTAATAAACAGCAAGTGGGTAAATTCTCTTCGCAACTGTCGAGCATACAATTCAGTAGAAGTGGACTCGATCATCGTATTGTGAGCATCCTTCTAGCTGCCAGTCTGCGAACAAGCAAAGGAAAACCTTGCAAGAGATCAAAATTCAATTGGAAAAAAGTTACAAGATCCTGATACAAAGGAGGAATTTCAGCTGGAGCTATCGAACAGATTCCAGGTCTTGAGCATGGATGATGCCACACCCATCTCTGATAGGTATGAGACCTTTGAGATAGTAGTTCGTGAAGTTGCTGAGGAAGTTATTCGAAAGCAAAAGCCATGCGGACTGCCAAGGTGGGTATCAGATGCAACCATCAGACTTAAACGTGAAAGGGATGAGGCCAAAAAGCGGTGCTCCATTTCAAAGTCTCGTCAATCTAGAGAAAGATGGAGGAACTTGAACACCATAAATCTGATGAGCTTGCTACCCTGAATAAGCAGATGGAAGACCTGAAGCTGGCCGATGAAATGGGGAATTATACATCACCACCTGGAAAATCATACACTCGCTTTCTGGGAAGAACTCAAGGAAAGGGGTAAAAGTCAAAAAGAGAGATGGATCAGCCCCAACCAGTGACCATGAACTGCTTGAGGAATGGAAGGAATATTTTAGCTCACTCCTTAACAACGACAGTGGCACAGCAGCTTCAGAACTTCCTGCACCAGCTGTTGAAGATCTTCCTATTATCACCGAGCCCCCAACCCGTGAAGAAGTAGTCGAAGCAATAGCAGCCATGAAGACCAACAAGGCAGCAGCATTGGACTGTGCTATAATTGCTGAAGCACTTCAGGGAGGAGGGGATAGCATGATTGATATGATTCTCAAATTCTGTACATGGAAGTATTCTCAACGCTGACACCGCACCCATAGTGGGTAGGAGAACATGAAAACTAATATGAGATACTGTATTAGGATCACATATTAAGTATCATGTGAGAGTATACTCTTGTACTCCAGAAGACAGGATCACATATTAAAGAAAAAGCGGCCTCTGTTGTTATTAATCGTATTTAATGCGTATTTACAACGTTGTGAATAAAAATTTGACACCATAGAATATAAAAACTAGTAATTTGATAAGTTAAAATAAGATTTTTAACGGAATAAATCTAAATAATATGATTATGCAGTTTATTCCGTTAAATATTTACCCCATAATTTCCCTCATTCTTCAGGCCCTGCCCTCTATCGGGTGCTAATTTAAAGTTTAAGCTTGATTGCTATTGTTTCTATGTAAGCCTGCGGCGCAACCTTGAACAATATTGTCTCTTTGTAAGCCTGCGGCGCAACCTTGAACAATATTGTCCTTGAGATAACTTACTAGGACTTCAACAGCAGCAGCAGATCTAGGCCTTGTCATCAGCGAACCTAAGACAGAATATATGACTGCAAACTGTAACGCCCAGCCAGCACTTGATGTCTATGGTAGCGCCATCAACCATGTCACAGACTTCATCAAGTACTTGGGTTCCAAGATGGGCTCTAGTGTTGGAGACCTAAAAAGAGGAAAAGCACTAGTCTGGGCTGCTTTCTGGAAACTGGAACGCCTTTGGAGAAGCCCATCCCTGCCAATCGAAACAAAAATCAAGCTGTTTGAGACAACTTGTGTTACTGTCCTCTGTACGGGTGCGAGTCATGGGTAATCACCAAGGACATGGAAAACAAGATCAATGCCTTTGCAACATCTTGCTACAGAGTCATGTTAAACATCAAGCGTGTGGACGGATTCCAAATGAAACCATCCACAATCTGACCAACACCGCTCCACTGGTTGCCAGAGTCAAGATTCATCAACTCAAATTTCTCGGCCATATACTGCGTCTTGAAGACGACGAGCCTGTGAAAGAATTTGCCCTTTATATTCCACCACATGGGAAGAGGAAACCGGGACTAAGACGGCCACGCGCACTGTACTTACAGTATGTACAGCACCTCCTGGGAGATACTGAAGGATGCTGCAGCCAAACAAAATTGTTTCGCTTGCCCAAAATCGCAATAGTTGGAGAAAGCTTGTAGTCGCCTGCTCCGCAACCGACTGATGATGATGATGATATGAATTCATATGAGATGCGAATCATGTTTGCTTTTCAAACTTCATGGAGGCCAAAGGCGGCAAATTTGAAACTGAGATATAGGCAAAAATATGGAGTAAAAAACAACAGTAAATGATATCCTATCAGTATTGTATGTATAATGTAATAATTACAGTAACTCAATTTCCAGAAATGCCTCATTTGGCCCCCATGGACTAGATCGTGTCATGTGCGATAGCCCCAGTCAGTTTTGACGTAAACATAAGTTATGATTATGAGAAGATTAGAAAACAAGGTGTAACATATCAATTTGTAAGCGCTCTTTTTTTAAAAGTCATAGTACATCGAATTTACAACCGTATGACAAAACAGGCGAAAATAGTAACTTTTTGCACAAGATTTACAATTTAAAGAGAATTGACCATTGCTCATTCTAGTGACTCTAGTATGAACAATATAAGTGTGCTTTTTCATTTAATGACATGAAATTTGAAAAATATTGTAAGGAACACTTGAGGTTTTGACTTTTAAAACCTACATTTTGGTCAAAAAATGTGCTTGGATAGGTAGTTTTCAACAGATTTTCCACATTCGCCTTGCTATAACATTGAATTGTGTTATCTGTTGACCTAGTGACTAAAGGTGTTTTTAGGGGGAAGTGTTAGCTTTCGTTTGATATGAAAAAAAATCTGAAGTGGAAACACTTGAGGTTTCGACAAAAAACAATCAAAGAGGCCCATTTTTTTAGCTAGAAGCTTCTCAGGTCCTACATTGCTATGCACTCAACCGTGTAGTGTAATAGCTTGTAATCAAAGACTGTGGTGGAGACATTCGCCGCTTGTTGTCCTCTGCTTGGAAGCTCTTGGGACGAAAATGTGTGCTCAGTTGTATCTAGGTGGAAACTGTGCGCATGATGGTTTATAAAAGAATCATTTTGTATAGAAACCTTTCCATATGCATATTTCATTTTTTTTTTCATTTTAAAAATTTAAATAACAACGTAAAGAACAAAATCATAATATATGGTATAGAACTGACGTCAATCGAATTTTGAGAGAATCCATCCACCAAATATTTTCGAACCACCATAATCTTTACACTTCTTTATTATTTTGACCATGTATTTATATAGACCTAAAAAGAAATCTGATGTTTCTCATTGTATTCATCCTTTGATATTTTTATTTTGGCAATATTCTATTCGCCGTGGAAGTGACGTAGTTAATCGGATTAACTACCATAGCAATAGATTAATAAAATTTTGACTATATCGCCCTGCACTACAACATTCACGCGGCACCGGTGCATTGAACCATAGATGTCAAAGATTGGCTGATCACTCGCATCTGTAAGATAAGTATCTTTGCAAAGAGCGGTATTGTATTCAATCTATGTTTGCTGACATACACAGGTGATTAGTGCAATCCGCTTGTAGTGCAGGGCGATCTATTCAAAAATTTTATTCATCTATTGCTATGGTAGTTAATCCGATTATGGCGTCACTTCGACGGCGAATATTGTGCGTATAGTAAGCATATTTGATGTTCTATATTTTTGGGTAGAGTAGGCAGATGTATTAATTTAAAGGTCAGGTATATTGCTCGGACAACATCATCCCAGCAAACACAAAAACGTTTTTAAAACGTTTTAAATAAGTTATATTTTGGGTTTTGGTTTAGGTAAAAACGTTTTAATAACATTAAAATGTCGGGTTATATAAAGGTCATGAAATCGTTTTAAACGTTTTGTATGAAAACACACTACAACAATATTTTTAAAATGTTTTCGAAATGTCATTGTAAACTATTTTTGCAAACATATTTGGACAAATATTTTGTCAACACTTAAATAACATTATGTTGAAATATTTGCACCCAGCAAATACAGAAATGTTCTTACAATGTTTTTTACAAAACGTTTTAATAACATTTAAATGTCGGGTTATATAAAGGTCGTGAAAACATTAAAAAAAATTTTGGGCAAACATTTTTTGCAAAATATTTTTTCAACCCCAAAATAAGATTCTGTTTAGAATGATTTGTACCAAGTTTTCAAAAATGTTTGTGGAATGTTATTAAAACGTTTTTATACCCTTTATATACCCCGACATTTAAATGTTTTCTATGAAACATTTGTGTTTGCTGTGCAGTAAATTACCAACAAATGTTATTTAATGTTATGAAAACGTTTTATACCATTAATGTACCCTTTATATAACCCGACATTTAAACGTTTTCTGACAACCTTTTATAACCTTTTGCGAATGATGTCGAAAACGTTTTGTGTTTGCTGGGATATCATTGGCAAGGTAATATTATGAAGACAATGAAAATGACTCTTTTTTTGAGAAAATAAGACGTTTAAAATTGATATTCCGCAAAAACCAACTTAAGCGATGAGTTCCTTCGAACGAGACAGATTTGGCCTAGAAAAAAATAATTAAGTATTACAAATTTAATGGTTTTAAAACATATGGATAAAATCAGCCGTTTCTTTTTTATATATATTAGTAAATTGTGATGTTACAATTCATATGTATATCAATATCATGAGGAATATTTGGGCTAAAAAATAAAAAAAATAATTTGAGCTTAGAATTTCAGCGTGATCCATCTGAGACTAGCATATAAACCGTGCTAAGTCCACAAACTCATGTATCTGATTTCACTGTGCGATATTACAATATAATGGATGAAATATTACAAAGCAAACGCCTAGTAACAATACTGTGTAACGCTTTGTTCCCCAAATGAGAACAATAGTCTGCATATTGTTATGCAGCATTGTTATGGTAAATAATAGTACAACTCATTTTTGCTAATGTCAAACTTGTCAAAGTGATTGTGATTGTATGATGAGAGCATGATATAGTGTTCGCTTCATTTACTTACGTCATCAGCCAAACGGGGGAAGAACACGTACGAGGCTGAACTTTACCCACACAATTTCTCCTTTTTCAGGAGAAATACGCATAAAAAATTGCAACGAGTGTCAACTTGTAATGTAATAATTATTCTCTTTGAATAGAGATAAACTTGTTTTTGCAATAGACCAGCGCTTTAAAAACAGTAATTTAGTAGTGTGTTGTTTCACAAAGAACTCAACCGTGTAGTGTAATAGCTTGTAATCAAAGACTGTGGTGGAGACATTCGCCGCTTGTTGTCCTCTGCTTGGAAGCTCTTGGGACGAAAATGTGTGCTCAGTTGTATCTAGGTGGAAACTGTGCGCATGATGGTTTATAAGAGAATCATTTTGTATAGGAACCTTTCCATATGCATATTTCATTTTTTTTTTTTTTTTAAAAATTTAAATAACAACGTAAAGAACAAAATCATAATATATGGTATAGAACTGACGTCAATCGAATTTTGAGAGAATCCATCCACCAAATATTTTCGAACCACCATAATCTTTACACTTCTTTATTATTTTGACCATGTATTTATATAGACCTAAAAGAAATCTGATGTTTCTCATTGTATTCATCCTTTGATATTTTTATTTTGGCAATATTCTATTCGCCGTGGAAGTGACGTAGTTAATCGGATTAACTACCATAGCAATAGATTAATAAAATTTTGACTATATCGCCCTGCACTACAACATTCACGCGGCACCGGTGCATTGAACCATAGATGTCAAAGATTGGCTGATCACTCGCATCTGTAAGATAAGTATCTTTGCAAAGAGCGGTATTGTATTCAATCTATGTTTGCTGACATACACAGGTGATTAGTGCAATCCGCTTGTAGTGCAGGGCGATCTATTCAACATTTTTATTCATCTATTGCTATGGTAGTTAATCCGATTATGGCGTCACTTCGACGGCGAATATTGTGCGTATAGTAAGCATATTTGATGTTCTATATTTTTGGGTAGAGTAGGCAGATGTATTAATTTAAAGGTCAGGTATATTGCTCGGACAACATCATCCCAGCAAACACAAAAACGTTTTTAAAACGTTTTAAATAAGTTATATTTTGGGTTTTGGTTTAGGTAAAAACGTTTTAATAACATTAAAATGTCGGGTTATATAAAGGTCATGAAATCGTTTTAAACGTTTTGTATGAAAACACACTACAACAATATTTTTAAAATGTTTCCGAAATGTCATTGTAAACTATTTTTGCAAACATATTTGGACAAATATTTTGTCAACACTTAAATAACATTATGTTGAAATATTTGCACCCAGCAAATACAGAAATGTTCTTACAATGTTTTTTACAAAACGTTTTAATAACATTTAAATGTCGGGTTATATAAAGGTCGTGAAAACATTTTAAAAATTTTTGGGCAAACATTTTTTGCAAAATATTTTTTCAACCCCAAAATAAGATTCTGTTTAGAATGATTTGTACCAAGTTTTCAAAAATGTTTTTGGAATGTTATTAAAACGTTTTTATACCCTTTATATACCCCGACATTTAAATGTTTTCTATGAAACATTTGTGTTTGCTGTGCAGTAAATTACCAACAAATGTTATTTAATGTTATGAAAACGTTTTATACCATTAATGTACCCTTTATATAACCCGACATTTAAACGTTTTCTGACAACCTTTTATAACCTTTTGCGAATGATGTCGAAAACGTTTTGTGTTTGCTGGGATATCATTGGCAAGGTAATATTATGAAGACAATGAAAATGACTCTTTTTTTGAGAAAATAAGACGTTTAAAATTGATATTCCGCAAAACCAACTTAAGCGATGAGTTCCTTCGCACGAGACAGATTTGGCCTAGAAAAAAATATTTAAGTATTACAAATTTAATGGTTTTAAAACATATGGATAAAATCAGCCGTTTCTTTTTTATATATATTAGTAAATTGTGATGTTACAATTCATATGTATATCAATATCATGAGGAATATTTAAAAAAAAAATAAAAAAAATAATTTGAGCTTAGAATTTCAGCGTGATCCATCTGAGACTAGCATATAAACCGTGCTAAGTCCACAAACTCATGTATCTGATTTCACTGTGCGATATTACAATATAATGGATGAAATATTACAAAGCAAACGCCTAGTAACAATACTGTGTAACGCTTTGTTCCCCAAATGAGAACAATAGTCTGCATATTGTTATGCAGCATTGTTATGGTAAATAATAGTACAACTCATTTTTGCTAATGTCAAACTTGTCAAAGTGATTGTGATTGTATGATGAGAGCATGATATAGTGTTCGCTTCATTTACTTACGTCATCAGCCAAACGGGGAAGAACACGTACGAGGCTGAACTTTACCCACACAATTTCTCCTTTTTCAGGAGAAATACGCATAAAAAATTGCAACGAGTGTCAACTTGTAATGTAATAATTATTCTCTTTGAATAGAGATAAACTTGTTTTTGCAATAGACCAGCCCTTTAAAAACAGTAATTTAGTATTGTGTTGTTTCACAAAGATGGCTTATTTTTGAATGTCAAATGTGATGCAAAGAAATCTAATCCCGGAAATTTAGCAAGTTGGGCCTATAAATTATTGCTGAAAGAAGTTGCCTATATTTTATGTGTCTGAAATGTCTATATCTATTTTTATTTGGTCCCTATGGCATGGTTTCAAAATCTATATGCTGCCATGTTATATTCTCGTTATTAAAATTGTTTATTACTATGTTAACAATTAGTAGAGTAACTTGCAAGCTCTTATCAGGTGGATAGTGCTTGTATTTTTTTTTTTTCTTTTTATATTTGTATGTTATACTGATTCATATTGAAAATGCTATGTTTTTGGTATTATGAAAACATTTGATGTACATCAGTTTTTATAGGCTAGCGTTGATTTTTTTTCACGTGTTAGTCTACTGTTACAGTCGTTATAATGCATGCTGGAATGTTAGCATTTTGGGCATATTTTCACGTTGTTTTTGGCAATACTGGATATTGCTATTGACGTAGAACATCTTCCCGCATCCTCCTACGTATGACACCACTGGTGGGCTCCCAGTTTACACGACAGTTTGGGCGCTAAACCACTCAATGTAAGTCATGGAGCTTCATGGTACGACCATAGAGCTGTATGCATACGACTGATATATGTGCGCACATGCGCAGTATCCGTTAATGATTCAGCTGTGATCATAATTTTATCAGACGTAGGGGTCACTAGCTTGGAAATCATCTTTATTATCGAAAACTCCACGATTCACTTAATTGGATAACTCAGGTAAGATATATAATAATCTGGTGATCTGTATTATGAGTACCAATTTTAAAAACATTAACCAAATTGCGAAGAAATTTGATAAATGTGCGAGCTGCGCAAAATGTTAAAGCGTTTAAATCACATTCCCAGGATCACATACGAGAAATAAACATATAGGCACGGTGTATCTTATAAATGGCAGCTAGTCTTACCAGAGAACTCTAGCTTCGAATTTGCAAACGATTCGAAGCTAGATTTAAATAATCTTAAAAATCATAAAGCCATGCCTGTAAACATGGTAAGTATGAAACCATAAGTAACATTTTGGCTTTTGACAATTAATAATTTTGAGTTTGTAATACATTTTTGTATGTGTAAGGCGTAATTGCGATTTAGACCCACTGGTTTTCTCGGGTATTGATCGTCCCGCTTTCTATACATCATCGTCCCCTGGAAACACTGAAGAATGGAAAGGTCAAATCATAAACCAGATAACTGAGATGAGCATCACGACCGCTCGTTGTGAGAATCGATCTTGTAAATTGCCGGTACTCGATGCTATTGTTATAATTGGTAGTAATTTCTTCAACCCACTTATGACAACACAAAGGGAAGATGACCGCAGTAATTTCATTTTTACTGTCAAAAATTTCTGATCGATGGCTGCTGAGTTGGCGAGTGGACTCATGTGCAGGGTCTATATCTATTAATAATTATAGTAAAATAATTGTTCAATTTTTATCAAATTTTGCAATTCATTTCATCTCGTTTGTACGTTATGTTTTACAACGTACTACAATCAATAATGTGGTCGAAATTACTATCAATACATAGGCCTACCACGGCGAAAATTGACAAAACGGCGATAAACCGTTGCTGCAATCAAGGTCGGTTTTCCGTATCAAATATTAAACAAATAGGGTTCCACATCTTTTTAACGTAAAACCATAAGAACGAAACACTATGAACTTCATTATGATATTTTTACACCGTCATCGCTTTTAATTACGTTCTCAATTTCTACATATAGGTTGCATATCAATTTATCGCACTGTTTCAAAAATGAAATAAAACTATCATTCACTTTGAAATTTTATTATCATTATTTATTAACAAATAACACTCATCACCAAGGTCACAAATATTTTTTAATCTGACAATATCCATGCACATATTTATCGTATTGTGTAAAATTAACAAAATCGTATTTAACATGTATATTTTAATCAATGTTATTTATTAAAGGTGCAAGATATACATTTTAGAAGTTTCAGATGTACCGTAAGAAAAGTTTGTCCCATCATTCCAATTCAAATTCGAGTTCGGACATGCTTAACTACAAAGTTCCCGTTTTGTAACTCAGTAAATTAAAGACATGCAAAAATTAGACCTTACTGATTACGAACTAGAATTTATGACTGCCGAAGCAACTATATATAATTGCAATTATGATAAACATGATAAACTGGAAGAATAATAAAGTCGTAATTCATTTTCAAATGGTCCACACATGGTTGGTGCGTTATGGCATGATATTTCAACTTATTTTTGTCCTTGTCTTAATATAAATCACTTTGTAGAAAGTTTAAAATAGGGAAAATGTTCAAAAACAAATGTTTATGGGCGGTGTTTTCACTTTTGACGAAAAAAGTATTAATACGCACGAATTAAGCTCAGAAAATATCATGACCAAAGAATATAAAAAAAACCGATTTTCTTAATACCGTATGCATGCTCTTTTTAACGGCTGTTCCTCATGGCTCAACCATGCAATAGATTTAAGTTCATTCATATATATATCTAATTTAAACTAACATTAAATAGGCCTGCTGTTTAACACATTAATTGAAATAAAAAGCAGATCTGAACTAAAGCAAAATTGGAATTTAATATGACCCTATAACATTATCATCATAACAATATTGTATCATTAGGCCCAAACAAATAAATAAATAGGTCAAAATATAAAAATAAATTAATGAATAAATAAACAAGAAACTATTGAATGGATAGGTAAAGGAATAAATAAATAAGTAAATGAATTAGTGAAACAAGCAAATAAATACATACATGGTTAGATACTGAGATATATGCATGTAGGCCTAAATAAATCAATCATCAACAGAAGGGGTTGGAGGCGGAATGAAAAGTCAAAAGATAAGTGTATTAATAAATAAGCAAGCAGACATGTAGGCCTGTGTAAATGAATGAACAAACAGATATATGAGCAGATAGAATAAAGCTACAGATAAATAAATGAATAAACAATCAAAATATAATTATTTTCTTGTATTTATCTCTCATTAAACCATTCATGTCAACAACAAAACGAATACGACTGAATCTGAGATAATATTGAAGTTTGTTGCGCAAGTAAAGCTGAATCTATACTACATCGCTAAGCCACAACGATTAGTTTTTAGCCAATGAGGTAGAGCGCCTAATCAGCTTTTCGTTGCACTGGAAAGAGCGCGTTACCTTATTGGTAAAATACACACTGCTCGTCGCTCAGCGATGGAGCATAAATTCAGCTTACATAGAAAAGTATAAAAATATTTTATAATAAAATATGCTCGATGCGAGAATTGTTCTAGGCCGGGAGATAGGGCCTATATCTCAGAACAAACGTTTAAAAATAATGGGAAAACATACCTTCATAAATCAGCATCAGTACATCACCACCCCGTTAGAGAAATGAGGGAATTTTCTTAAAAAAAAAAAAAAAAATCACGTTTGCACGTGTTTCGAAAAATTCACCATCTTGAATAAATGCAAATATTATTTTGTCACGCAGCGGGTATTTCATCAAGCTTCCGTGTCTAGTCCAAAATCAAAACCACAAACAGGTATAAATCTAAAAGAAGGCATATAAAACTGTTTCAACAACGAATCATTTATGATACATATTATGTCAACAACATAAGTAGGCCTACCGTTTTTTTTCTTCAACATATCTAAAGGAAGTTAACGTGTTTTCCACATATTACCACTTTTAAATTTAAATAGTAGTATAGCTTTATTTGATCATGTTGACAAAAAAACGTAATACCACTATATCTTTCGAAACAAACAAACATGTATAGGCCTATGCATAAATTTCTCTTTATTTAGAAAAACAATCAAATATTTAATATAACAACCTTATTTTTAGGCTCTATAAAGTATTTTAATTAGAAATCTTTAAGATCTATGAAATTCCGCCCAAATTCCAAAATATTCTACAAGTGAACCAAAAACATTTCTCTGTGCTCAAAATTAAAACATCTGGGTTAGCAGGCTATATAGTATAGCCTGTTGATACTTTAATTGTTGTATCATTTTATAAGGTAAAAATTCAAGTAATTTCAGATGGTAAAATCGGGAATCATTTCTCTGATTCAATAAGATAAATTATGTACACTAGTCCAGTTACGATCGATGTAATCGGTGACCAAAGTAATCGACCACTTGAGGAAAGCACTTAAAATTCGCCACCGCAAATTGCTGTTTCAATACACGATCGATCGCGAGGTCATGGTTCTTCAATTCATCGCTCGTCTAGGTCTTTGAATTCCATCGGGTAGCTCACCTCGTCTAGTCCAGCTTCGTCTCGGGCAGCTCTCTTGGGTCTAAAACGCAACTGTCCCTAAGTAGTAGATAAAGGGTGAGAACAGACCATTACCATAGATAATCGGTGTCTTGTTGAGGTATGGTGAGCATGTTAGTCGCTCGGAAGGCGAGACCCCGAAGGGGTCGAGCCTTCCGAGCGACTAACATGCGAACCATATCTCAACAAGACACCGATTATCTATGGTGATGGTCTGTTTTGAACCGTTTATCTTACATATACGGCGAGCAAAAATAAACGAATTTGTTGTAAAAGTGTATTCATTTTCAATTTTCCAAAAAAACAAAATGGAAAAAACTGATGTATTATTTTGTAAAAGTTGTGGGTTTTTTTCCAAAATAAAAACACCTCGAGATAGTGTAATATTCTTCCCATGTGTCCTGCGTGCGAGTCTATTTAATGACAAATGCAAAGTGATTTAATCAAGTCAATACAGAATTGATCTCAATTGACAATTGTATTTGAAGTGGTTTGGTAGGTTATTCACTTGCTTTAATCCGCTGGAGTTTATTCACCCCGTGACCATTGTTATTCAAATGATTAATGAATAATGCAAATTATATAGAGTTGTCAACGGACTGTTGGACTACAATCTGTTTCAACACCATGAAATTTATATCTTGGAAAAATGTGAGTATAAGCAGATATTTGAAAGACCTAGTAACGTTGTGTCCAATGGTGCTCCCCATTATGGGTAGGTCACAGTAAGGCTTTGCACCCGCAGCCTCTTGACTTGTAATGAGTACCGCAGGTTAGTTTGCAAGCTCCCTGGTCAGGTAGTATCCCGGGGTTCTTGCCTAGCAGCTAATTTGCATGGACCGTTGAGCGTTTTTGGGTTGGGCAAGGATAAAGGCAGATTCCCTTCTAAAAACCAATGGCAAGTTTATATACATGTACCGAGTTTACATTCAACGAAACGGTTACTTTTTATTTATGAATATTTACTTCGTTATGCTAATTAAAATTTAATTACTGTTATACGGACTGCAGGAGCCTTCTATAATTTTCTCTTGCCATGTAACATTTGCATTTAAATCGAGCTGTAAATGCATTTTTTCCAAATAATAGTAACCAACTCAGATTCTACATGTATGTTGTGATCCTTTGCATAGTGTTTCTAGAATGTCCATGGTATTCCTTTTGTTTAGCTCGCTGCCCGAGACCGTTATCTTGAGCTATTGTGTTGATAACGGTCTCTGGGCCGCTAGCTACCTCCAGTCCTCTAGGTAATGGTCGAGGCAACGAACCTCAAACAAAAGGAATACAATGGATAATCTGTGAATAGAAAAGGGCTAGACGTATATGTCTAGATAATATAAGCTTTTGTAATTGTTTGTTATTTTGTACATGTATGTTTGTATATATATGCACGGCCCCAAGGAAGAACAACTTTTGTTGAATTGGGCTTTCCGTGTTGAAATAAAGTCTAATATAATAATATAGTTCATTGGTGAGCAAATTCGTGGCTAGACTTCTCGAGCAAATCAAGAGTATAAATCATAATATATAATAGTATGTGTTTGCGTGTATTTACCACTTCATTTATATTCATTTGGCGGAGATGAAATATTATATAATATTAGGCCAAGTAAAATAAAGAACATGTATATCGTCCCCGCCCTCACCAATTTTTGGAGATTTTCAAATATTTTTGTTATTTCTCTTCTTTTTTTCCTTACTTTGTTGCTAAAATTGGGGTAATGAAAAGACATGTTAGGAGGTTCTTGGTTATCATTTGTAAACACATGGCAAACACTCTCTTCATTCTAGGGTAGGGCTTTGGGGAAATAACAAAATATTAAGGGTCTCTCCGTCTCTCCGGACGATATACATGTTATTTTTTACTTGACCTTACACGTATAAACCTATGTTTTGTAAAAAAAACCAAGCTATTGGGTTAGACATTACTTTGCTACTCAGGAAAAAAATCCACTCAATTGCTAGGTATTTTTTTAAACCAAATTGTTATGTAACGTTTTTACTTAATTGCTCTGTTTTTACTTAATTGCTCTGTATTTTTACCCAGCCCTTGCTAGGTAACATTTTATTTAATTATTATGAGGTTCTATACGTACAAAAATTATGTAAAATTTCATTATACTTTATTTTACTTTATGTTTTACTAAACTATATTATAGGAAAAATGCTTCCTTTGCATCGGTACCAAAAATAACAAACAATTCCGATATTATCAGGAAATCAGGAATTGGATGAATATGTGAAATTTAAGGAAGATGTTTCCTATCATAATATGTGACTGTACACGACAAATGAGCCGTAAATTCCTCCCCGGTCAATTTTTATTTTATTTCGTGTTTAGAAAATATATATCATAAGCTTTAAAATGGTATATAATTTGACTTCAAACGATATCTAGAAGCGGGGTTATGGTTTGTTGAAATTTGCTCCTTCAGCAAAATGGTACTTTTCGTTTCTACATGTGTCTCTTTTTCCACATTGCTTGTAATAAATATCAAGCAGTCATAATTGGCGGTCATTGAACCCACCACTTGAACAGGATTTAGCCAAAGCAAACAAAGACCAGAGCTTTTAAGAATTCTATAGACGTAGAAGGTAGAAGCTTATTATCCTTTTCAACAATAGGATTATTGATTGGTTTAAAAGGTGTTTGACTATATAAATGAGATACTTGTCGAAGCAACTTGAGGTACCGATGAATACGACCTTCGTGCACATTTTACACTGTAACTCAGAATACAATTCAGGACATTTACAGCTTATCCGTGCTGTACGGTCACATATCTATGAAAGAACATTACCATTGGAAATAGAATTGTTTATTGTTTTAATTCATGCACCAAGCAAGATTGAATCAAGTACTTGTATGAATTTTGAAAATTGACAACTTTGTTCTTTAAATATTGTTTGGTATTGTTTTTTTTCCCCAAAGATTGTTTATATTTGAATGTCAATATGTGCATATGCAAAGAAATCTAAACCCGGGAATCTATATTATTTTAATGCGTCTGAAATGTCTATATCTATTTTTATTTGGTCCCTATGGCATGGTTAGTTTTGGTTAAAGTATCTTTGATGCTGCCATATTATATTAATGTTATAGTAATTAGCGAGTAATTAAAAGTGTTTATTACTATGTTATCAATTAGCAGAATAGCTTGTAAGCTCTTGCAATCAAGTGGATATAATTTTTTTAATGATTTTTTTTAAATCTCGTCATGTATTTGCATTTATATTTTTAGTGGTAGACTTATTTATATTGAAAATGCTGTCTTTTGGTATTGTGAAAATTTGGTGTATACTGTACAGTACATCAATTTTAGCGCATATTTTCACGCTTGGTCTTGGTGTAAGTCTACAATTCCAGACGTTAAAATGCGTGATGGATTGTTAGCATTTTGGGCATATTTACACGTTGCTTTTGGCAATACTAGATATTGCTATTGACGTAGAACATCTTCCCGCATCCTCCCACGTTTGACACCACTACATTACATCATTTACATGACAATTTTGGGCGCTAAACCACTCAATACAAGTCATGATCAGTGATGATTGACACGATGCGCAGTACATGCGCAGTATCAGTTATGTTTCGGATGTGATCATAATTTTATCAGACGTAAAAGGGGGTCACTGGCTATGAATATTTATAAGTCGTAAACATATTTGTAATGATGAAAATTAATTTGAAATCCTATAGATTATTTCCTCGATATCCCAAGCACATTTTCAGCAGTTTTATCTTGAATGACAAGACAACTTTTTTGACGAATTAATCTTTTCAGTGAAGTTGAAATAGTTTGAAAGAGCCAAATGTTATTTGTATAAGAATAATTGTGTTGAAAACTTTACAAAGTGTCGATTTTGAAAAGCCAATATTATTTGAAAAGTAGTATAAAAAGTGTTGAAGTGTTTATTTACATTACATTGCTGAATCTGAGTCTGGATGAGGAATCAAAATAGATTTAGTTGTTCTGATAAATCTACAATTAAATGCCTGTTAATATTCCGGGTCACCAATGCTCCTCCTTTTTTGGCCTGTTGTTTGAACACAATGCACAAATAAACAATGGGCTATTCCATTTATTATCCACACTACCCCTGTGGAAGAGTTTGGAAACATCTTCCACAAGGGGAGTATGTTTTTCAAATGTAATTAGCCAATCATTGTGAACCCATACTCCCCCTGTATTACGGCTTTACTTATATCTTCTACAACTTGAGTATTTCAAATGGAAGTTGCCCAATTGTCTATTCTATTCGAAACTCATACTCCCTCTGTGGAAGACTTTAACCAAATCTTCAACAGGGGTGGTGGAGATTTTAAATGGTATAGCCCAATTATACCAATTTGATCACATGAATACCTCATGCTTTTGTCATTAATTTTGCAAACTGGTAACTTGTGCTGTAAGCGTAGACTGCTGGCATATTATATTACACTATATGGCAATTACCTAATTGTCTATTCTATTTAAGATCTATATACCCTCGCGTGGAAGACCTTAGCTAAATCTTCCACATACCATTTGCACGTTTAAGTATCACATTAGTTCTGTTCAAAATAACAATACCAAAATCATCCAGTAGTAAACCATAGACATTCTCTCTACTGTCTATGAGTAAACTGGAGTCCTTTTCACCCAAATCCAAATTCATTTAGCGAGTGGCGTGACATTATGAGAATCGGATCAATGTGGGCTATTCCAGAAAATAGATGCACACCCCCTGTAGAGGATTTCCGGACTTTTTGTGCAGTGGTGATTGTTGGAAATCCAAGCTTTTGAAGTGCCTTAAGGGATGGGGTATGAACGTTTGGACAGTATTTATTGTGGGACATTAGAGCACATCAGACATATCGAATTGCATTCTGAATACGAAGAATGTTCTTCTGATATCAAATAATTTTGATTTTTTGAAATTCTCAATGTAATACACATTTTATGGCAAATCATTAAAATTGATATTTTTGATATTTAACAGTACTTGAAGTAAACTTTATAAATCTGATGATTTATACTTAAAGTGTATGTAGGTGGGATGAAAAGCCGACGATCAATTGAAAATTTTGACCTTTTGTATTGAAGATATGGATTTTTTCCCCAAAACACACAAAAAAATTAAGTCTTTTGGGAAAAAATCCATATCTTCAATATGAAAGGTCAACATTTTCAATTGATCGTCGGCTTTTCCTCCCAGCTACATACACTTTAAGAATATATCATTAGATTTATAAAATGTACTGTTATATATTATCAAAATGTGAAAAATTTGAAAAATATCAAATTTTAATAATTTGTCATAAAATTTGTATTATATCGTGAATTTCAAAAATGAAAATTATTTGATATCAGAAAGACATTCTTCGTATTCAGAATGCAATTCGATATGTCTGATGTGCTTTCATATCCCACAAAAATACTGTCGAAACGCTCAAAACGCTCATTCCAGATCCCTTAAGGCGAAAGGCGAAAAATCCAGCAGAAAATCAGTTCAAAATCAGCGAGAAATCCAGAATTTGGGGGCTCATTTCGGACAATTCCGTGATTTTTCATTTATTCACTTGCATTTCCAAGCTTTTTCCAGTAACATTGGCAACCGGCATTCCAGTCGCTTTCAGAAAGCAGACCTGGAAATCCAGACATTTCTTTTATTGAAAAGCTACTCCTCTATAGGGCGTGTGCACTTATTTCCTGGAATAGCCCAATTTGTTTGTATTATATCGCGAATTTCATAAAATCTAAATTATTTGATATCAGAAGAACTTTCCTCATATTCAGAATGCAATTTGATGTGCCTGATGTGCTACCATGTCCCACAAGAAATACTGTGCAACCGTTGCTATCCGAACCTTAAAATGAATATCTGCATTATTGGGGTTGTGATATTTTTGAATGTATCAATAGCATATTAATTTGCAGGAGAACAATATGTAGAATGGATGATTAAAATGTTAAATACATATTGTAAGATACGACATGATCAGTTTTAAATTACCATTCTGTTTATAGCTGTTTATTACGTTGGAAAATGTCTATATTTACACACTACCCCTGCATGTGGAAGATTTTGGAAATATCTTCCACAGAGGGAGTATGAATTTCAAATGTAGGTCTAATTGGTCAGGGTTAATCAATATGAAACCCACACTCCCCCTATATCTTCCACAACTGGAGTGAGTATTTCAAATGGAAGTTACCCAGTTGTCTTTTCAATTTGGAATTCATACTCCCTCTGTCAGGCTCTGTGGAAGACTTTAGCTTAATCTTCCACAGGGGTAGTGTGGATTTTAAATGGAATAGCCTAAAGTTAGACCCTACTGGCGTTTTATTTACTAACAAATCAAAATATATACATAGGACCATGTGTCACAAGTTGCGACCCTCTTTAGTGACATACTGTTTTCATAGCTGAAAACATCAATTTTGAAAATAATGGTTATACCTTTTTACGTACCAATTACAGGTATTCTGAAAATTGACGTTTTACATAAAAGCCTATGGGAAAAAGCATGGACGAGCCTGTTAACGTGCTCGTTAGTCTAATTAATTATTTAGTTCCTACAATTATTACTGCCATATCAAATTGGTACTAAATAATCATGGATTTTGTTTTCAACTTAACATTAACAGAAAAAAAGTACTAGTATGTCATCAAATTGTTATGAACTTATTCCACAGACTTTCTATGGTACTGTGTCCTCACATTCGTATTGTATTATTGTATCTAACACCATATTCTTGAAGAGGTTCATATAGGTTTGTAGAAACTCATAATATACATTTCATCTTGTCAAAACCAAAAGAAATTGACCTGACAGTTTCGACCATCTTGGTCAATGGCCATCTTCAGAGTGATGTTTTTCGATCCAACTTCTTTATAGACGAATCCAAATACACGCATTCCTACACCTGACTAGCAGCATTTAGTTGGGTCCCCGTCGGCTACAATGCATCCAAAATGTGAAATGATTCGGCCTTGGCGGAAATTTTAAACTGTATTCCATCACCCGTTTTACACCTTCCGCGAAAGTTTACAACACAACACAGTTCCAACCGTTGTGCAAATAAAAGCCGCCTTACACCTAGAGAGGTCGAGGAGGGTTAATAGAATAATACAATAGAGATAATTCCGCAGGTAATCCCGTCGCATCTATTCATAGATGTACAAATGGATGAACAAAAGGACTATGTATGAATAGATGCGACAGGATTACCTCTATTGTATATATTATTCTATTAACCCTCCTCGTCTTTGCATCGTCTCTAGGTGTTAGGCGGCTTTTATTTGCACAATCGGGCGCTCAAAACACCAGGTTGGTGCTAGCGGGAAACCAAAGATGGCCGACCAAATCCTGACCATGACTTGGCTCGTTGGATTCGTCTATACCAACAGAGAGCGCACCAGCGCCCAGAAGAAAACAATCTGTTAGCGAGTAATTCAAATCAGGACAACATCATAGGGAGCCCGCCGTATCAGAGAAGCAATCTGGATAAGGAAGAAAGCACGGAGCACTATAGACGAATCCAAATCCACGCATTCCTACAACTGACTAGCAGCCTTTAGTTGGGTACCCGTCGGCTACAATGCACCCAAAATGTGAAATGATTCGGCCTTGGCGGAAATTTTAACTGCAATCCATCACCCGTGTTACACCTTCCCCTAAAAACAGGTAGACAAAAGAATGATTAAAGTTTACAACACAATACAGTTCCCTTCGGCAAAACACACAGCTTCTACATGGTCTATTGGCTGTTGAAGTGCCATATAATAATCGGATTAACTACACGCGGTACGGTATCTATGCATACACCATATCAAACGCTACAAATGGATGTACTTGCGAACAAAAGGACTATGTATGAATAGATGCGACGGGATTACCTGCGGAATTATCTCTATTGTAGGCCTATATATTATTCTATTAACTCTACGTGTTAGGCGGCTTTTATTTGCACAATTGGGCACTCAAAACACCAGGTTGGTGCTAGCGACTACTCAAAGATGGCCGACCAAATCCTGACCATGACTTGGCTCGTTGGATTCGTCTATATGACTAACAGAGAAGTATACGACCCACTTCTGGGTGCTGGTGCGCCCTCTGTTGCTATACAAAAGTTGGACCGATATAATTTAACAATATCGTTTTTAACCAATAAACCCACCCATATTAGTTCCCTATAGTTTACTTAAGCCACATATACTAATATAAAGGCTGTGTGACTGACACATTTTAGCTTTAAATGAGAGCCAAAAGTGTCGACATAACCATGTGGACTTCGTATCGTATATCGCGTGTTGTATGAAGTCGATTTTTTCAATGTTTTCTATTATGTTCTTGCCAAGAAGAACATTGTGTACACTCATTTCTAATTGAGTGCAACACTATCGTATGTGGCACTTACGACATCAAAATCAGTAAATAATTCATCTATTTATTAACTTTAACACCATTTATATAGAAATTAAATTGCTTTACATTCCCATGTCATTTTGTGGCTCTTGGAAACAAACGACTACGCAAAACATAAATATGCTCCTCCTGTAAAATTGTCCAAACTGCACTTACCATGCTTACGATAGTGTAGTACTCTGCCGACGACTTGAAAACATAAAGCAGAAGTTTAAAAAGAATTCGGTTCTTTAGTATTATATATAATCATTCTTTCGTTTGTCATTTTTTAGAACCGTGACCATGGAGGGACAG
The DNA here is from genome assembly GCF_039555335.1 of Amphiura filiformis. Classification (NCBI taxonomy): domain Eukaryota; kingdom Metazoa; phylum Echinodermata; class Ophiuroidea; order Amphilepidida; family Amphiuridae; genus Amphiura; species Amphiura filiformis. Next base: position 52,272,444 of record NC_092633.1, on the reverse strand, counting down.
CTATCTAATGAACATCAAATACCGACCACAATAAAGGATTTCGTGACCATGGAGAGGAATCTATATAAACATAAAGTACCGACCACAATAGAGGATATAACTATCAAAGAAGATGACATAAAGATTAGCATCGACTTGGTTTATGCCGCACGCAATCAGTTGGATTTTCTTACCATAGTCGATGAACATCCAAAGCTATATTCAAAAACACTCATCCAAAATGCAATATATCGTTATGAGAAGTTCTGGTTACCGTTAGCAGCAGCCAATAAGGATAAAGAACTGGCAGCTCCTCTTGACATCCATTGGGTATGGCATTGTCACATGCTCGCTCCATACTTCTATGAGAAGGACTGCATGAGGCTTCTCTCAGGTGTTGTTGTGGATCATAAATTGATGTCTGGGCAAGTCAGACGTGCTGCTCTCGAACGAGCTAGGGTATTATGGGAAGAGAAGTATATGCTGGAACCATTCGAGGTTGACATAGATGTGGAGCCAATGGCATGCAATGAGCCGTACAAGTCAAGATGTTCGTACAATTTGGAGGCGGCTGTCAGTAGACAGAGGCTTTTCTTCTATCAGGTATCATTGCCACATTATCGGGATTTCCAGTTTCTGAGCAACGGTGTCTCACGATATAAAAAGTATCTGATGTTGAAGTGGTTAAATGCAGACACGTTCTTAGTGCCTTGCTACGACTTTGACCTAATTTGGCATTCTCACCAGCTTCACCCATTGCTTTATAAGAGTGACACAACTGCCATTTTAGGACAAATGTTCAATCATGACGATTCAGTTAACGATCGCGAACCCGATTCTAAACTTGTACGGTCAGATAAGCAAACACGGGAACTGTGGAAAGAAACATTTGGCGAGGAATTCGCTCTGAATGGATGTATGTTTCGCGGAGAACCCCCAACCGGAAAACTAGGCACAGTTTCCACAGAACAGATATACTCCATTTCCAGTAAAATGGCAGAAGTGGATATAAATAAGCTGATCTTACAGAATCTGGCTCAGAATGAAGAGAAATTTTCCCTACGACTTGCTCTATCTGGAAAAGAACTCGGTCCAACCATATTGAAATTAAAAGGGCCACAGAGTTCTTGGGAAGACAACAAGAATGGAGTTGCTCGATTTACGTTCGACACTGGTGAGTACACCGCACTGCAATTTGAACTGATGGATAAAAAGAGATTCCTTTGCTTCGCACGCAAACAATCATTTGGAGGTCACAGGTTTCCTTTCCTGCCAGTCGTAGACACGACCCCATCTAACGGCAAGAGGATTGAACAGACATTACCGCTCACTGATGAAGCGGGCAATCAGCAGAACCTCAACTTGGTATTGTCTGCGTTTGTGGGACCCCCAGTAAAGGGTCATTGCAAGTTCAGCCTAGAAGCCGAGCCATTTCAGACGTGTACTATGCCTGAAAATATCGAACAGCTCTGGGGTCCAATACCGCTTCCCCGTCTACCAGATGGCGTACCAAATACTTGTATTGTAGCATCGCACAAGTAAGTGTTATATTTTTTTAATATTAATTATTAAATTGAAAAGTATCCCAGCAAACACAAAACGTTTTCGACATCATTCGCAAAATATTATAAAAGGTTGTCAGAAAACGTTTATATGTCGGGTTATATAAAGGGTACATTAATGGTATAAAACGTTTTCATAACATTAAAAAACATTTGTTGGTAATTTACTGCACAGCAAACACAAATGTTTTACAGAAAACATTTAAATGTCGGGTTATATAAACAGTATAAAAACGTTTTAATAACATTCCAAAAACATTTTTGATAACTTGGTACAAATCATTCTAAACAGAATGTTATTTTGGGGTTGAAAAATATTTTGCAAAAATGTTTCCCCAAAATATTTACAATAACGTTTATAAAATGTTTTCATGACCTTTATATAACCCGACATTTAAATGTTATTAAAACGTTTTGTAAAAAACATTTTAAGAACATTTCTGTGTTTGCTGGGTGCAAATATTTTAACATAATGTTATTTAAGTGTTGACAAAATATTTGGCCAAAAATGTTTGCAAAAATAGTTTACAATGACATTTCGAAAACATTTTTAAAATATTGTTGTAGTGTGTTTTCATACAAAACGTTTTAAAACGATTTCATGACCTTTATATAACCCGACATTTTAATTAAATGTTTTTACCTAAACCAAACCCCAAAATATAACTTATTTAAAACGTTTTAAAAACGTTTTTGTGTTTAAGGATAGCATCCAAAGGTTACCTGTGTTTATGAATTAGAACATTAAATTAGAATATCGCTTCTGATGTATTCTCTTAAAAACATAATTATTATATTTAGAGAATATTACGAGAGGAATTTTTTGTTTTTACTATCCTCTACCGTGTGATAGACGACAGGAAGGTCCAATATTTTGAGAAGTGGATGCAGACGATTCTCATTCTTAGTCAGTTAAATATTATTTTAATTACTAAACTCTGTTTTGTTTAACAAAAATCACAGACTACAGAAAGCTACTGAAAAAGATATCTCATTAGCTACAGTTTATATCAAAAGGCATTTTGGAGCGGTGCTGAGCGGCAAGAGTGGCTTTTAGATTAGATTCATGCCGCTGCCGTTCAGCGGTATGCCGCTCCGCTTGCAGACAAGTGCAAGTGGCATGATGAAGCGTCATGCCGCTCAGCGGCAAGCGGCAGAAAGTATGAAACCAGCATTGTATAATAGGTACTTGTAATGTAATAATATCGTGAATATATGAATGTGTCCCCTACCCCAGCATGTGTCACAATTAATATGCTTATACCCCTGAGGTGCGTGTAAAATCTGGAAAGCGAACGGTTCCAATTTACAGCTCTGGAATTATAAACCATTTAGTACTTGATCACAGACTACTGAAAAAGATCTCATTAGCTACAGTTTATATCAAAAGGCAAAAAGGTTTAGAGTAGACGTGTTCACCGATTGGGCGTTTTCTGCTAGATTTTTTTTTAGTCTGGATTCCCAACAATCACGACTGGACAAACAGTCCGGAAATCCGAACTCTTCTATAGGGGTGTGCATCTTTTTCTGGAATAGCCCATTAACTTTTTACTCTATTTCTCTCTGTAGATTATTCAACCACGCTCAGCAGCTGACGTTTACATGTCGAGTGATTCATTCTATCCCGTTGATGATGTCAGCGGTTCAGATCTACATGGGAGACAAAATGGTGTGCGTCTCTCATTTGATTGGCGCAGACCAGTTGCCCTCAGCCAATCAGGTCAGTCGAATGCTCGAGATTTGTCACTGTAAACCAAAGTTCAAATACTTAAAAACAACTGTGTCAATATTTAAATTTTATTTTGTTACAAAGTAATAACTCACTTACAAAATTAACCAAATCTTATCATAAAAATAGGTGAAAAACAAAGGATATCAATTATTAAAGGAGTATTTCGTGATCCTAGCATCCTCTATTTATGTCCTTTTTCATTAGATATCCACGAAAAAAACCTATTCCCAAAATTTCAGTTGATTCCGATTTTGCGTTCGCGAGTTATGCATGGTTATGTGTATTACACTGCTCCATAGACAATGCGTTGTAATTTCGTTCTGGTGCACCAGAACGAAATTTCACGACATCTTTGCTAAACGAATTAATCTGCAAGAAATATTTTGTACATAAACATTATGTAGCCAGAGGTTTCCAGTGATATAAAAATCTCAACTTTTTTTTTTTTTTTTTGGGGGATGAGGCTGTGTATCACGAAATGCCCTTTTAATTGCGTGGAATCCATTCATTTTCATAGGTAACTACCCAGAATCATGTCACCATGGATATTACTACGGGGGAGAGAGCACTTATAATTAAAGATGCACAAGGAGACTGGGGTATATGCCTAGGTCGATGGAAGGGATTCCGCAGAGGAATCCCTGGAACACCAGGTAAGAATAACTAATAAGATCACAGACTGGCCCGGCCCATGGTAACCCTGGGCACATTCTGTAGAATCCCAGGATAGTACACTGGCATATGCCAACAAAATCCTAGAAAATTAAGAAATAATAATTATCAGGCCAAAAAATCCACTTTTGGCCATCATCACACAATTCTAATACGAGTTGATATTCGTACCCAATGGAAGATCAAATGAATATAAAAGAGTTGAACTTCGACACTACACTATTTTTTCGCTCACCTGGAACGTTTCACTATAGTTCGACTAGCGTCTTCAGCAGATGGTGAATTGGTGATGCTGTGATGATGTATTGTCTACAATCGGGATATTCTTCACTGATGTGATTGACAGTATGACGTCATAGGATGTTACGATGTTGTGCCGCCCCGGGCATCAACAGGTTATCTAATGTGCCTCAAGATATCACAGCTGCTGAAGACGCTAGTCGAACTAGTCAAAACGTTCCAGGTGAGCGAAGAAATAGTGTAGTGTAAAAAGTTGAGCTCTATGTTCATTTTATGAAAATGAATTAATGGACATATTTTTATTAAATGATTAATGATGTATGATTCTGTCGCATATACATGAGAGAAAGTGCTCAATTTATATTAACCCTTATGTTACAACACATATTTTCAGGGAAGCCTGGTTCAGCAACTAGCAAACCTGTGGAGGGCACCCCAGGGATCCCGGGCAGTCCTGGTCATCTAACCATCCGCTTCTACAACCTAAGGACGCAGACATGGTACCATGCACGGATCCCGGAACAGGCGTGCAATTTCTCGTTCACTATCGAGGACATCCACATGTGCATGAAGAGTGGAAACATAACCATCCGAGCCACCACGGACGAGGTACCGCAGAACATCTGTCTTGGCTTCAGCATCGCCGTGCTGCAAGTCCTCTGCCAGCCCCGTAACCTACTCGACAGGGACAAGGTGGTCAAGAGGCCCAGCAGTAAACGGCCCATCCACGCCTTCAACTCGGAGAGCCTGCTCGTGGTGGTCGCCGCGGGTTACATGTACGACACACCGTGTAATAGTTACATTATGTGTGGGAGTCATGATGCAGGTGATGGAAGTGGTTGCGGTGGATGTGGGGGATGTGGTGGGTGTGGTGGTTGTGGTGGTTGTGGTGGTTGTGGTAGTTGTGGTGGATGTGGTGGAGGTGGTGGAGGGTGTGGAGGTTGTGGTGGATGTGGAGCCTAGATGCCGCGATGCCGTAACCAGATCCGGGAACTAGATGAGGGCGAATTTGCTGCTTGTCATGCAATTTCAATTCAATTATGCCGCAATGTAACTCTAATAATACAAACATTTATTAATTTGAATAGAGTTTATCTTCGACACTACACTATTTTTCGCTCACCTGTAACGTTTTTACTAGTTCGACTACCGTCTTCAGCAAATGGTGATGCTATGATGATATCTTGTCTACTAATTAATTAGCTTGGGAGAGCGAGTTGGCGCAGCGGTCGTTCCCTCGCCTCGCACCACTGAGGTCCCAGGTTCAAGCCCCGACCGTGCCCAAGGCTCCTGCTTTCAAAATCTGTGATTAGTTGTTTGGTTATCAAAAACTTCCTTCACCCAATGGAACTTGGGGAGTTGCAGAAAATGGGTGGATGTTACAATGTAAGTGCGGATAGGTTTGCGCCAGGTTCGGCTGCAACCAACCTAAAGTTTGTTCGATTTATATAAGGCGGAAAAATAAGACTCATAACACCGTGTATTGATTTAGAATGCCATGCACGCATTTGGGCGCAATGCTTACGCTAGTTGTGCGTTGCGTAATGCGTGACTGGCGCACGCTTCTGTGAATTTACGCGAGCGTGATTTGGGACTTTATTGACGTGCCGAATAATTTCCGCTTTATATAAGCCGAACAAAGTTTTGTTGATGCGATCTGATTGTGACGATTTACCACTAGAGCGCTTTGAATCATCTGGAAAAATGCGCTATATAAAATCCGAAATTTATTTATTTATTTACTTCTGGATGTGTATGTTCTGAACATTTTTCAATCATTTACAACATTAAAAATACACGATTTGTACATTCCCAACTTGTGAGTTTTATGTATCAATTTTATCATGGTGTCCTTCTCAAAATTACTTTACTATCAACAGTGATCACGATGATGTGCACACTCGTCATTCAGGATTGCAGGTGATATCCATATTGATCAAACCAACACATGTCTTGCGTATAACACCATTGGAATCCAAGTTGCATTACTATACTGTGTGAATAATTTACCATCAACTCTGAAAAATGGACCCTCGGACCGGTTGCTCTTTTTTAAATATGAAAATAGAAAATATCTGCCAAGTGATTCGTAATTTCCATCATGTTTCATTGCTACTATTACATGGTCGCTATCGTATTTTGCTATCATGTCAGCATTTATTGTCATCGCCCTCATCTTTTGGTACATTATTCAGTATACTATTAGTTTTATATTAAGAAATAAAGGGTAATACATTATCCTTCACACCCAAATAATGTGTCTAAGGGTGTAAAAACGTAAGTAATGGGTGAGATGTTATGCGAGAAGAATATAAAGTTCGTTGCCATGATCACTTTGTTGTGACGATAACTTATTTGCATAATTGAATATTGATCATTGTGCCTTAAGCCCTGATACCCGTTCATCAAGTGAACGTGGTTTCGTCCCCTTGCATCAATTGAACTCCTTGTTAACCCTACAACCGGTTACGAACGAACCAGACTCATCTCCTGATGTTTAGTTTAGATTGGTCAACATGATGGTGAATATATTGTCATCATGTCTTGCACGAAAATTATATTCAAATATACTTATTATGCTGCAATGTGACTCTGGTAAGACTTTATATTAACACATACATTACGTTATTTTGATCAGTTTGTCTGATGATGTAAATTCACAATAAATCTCTAAAATGTATTTCTGTTTCATTTGGTTAATTTCGTGTTAGTCATTCCCATTCCCGTTCATTATCCCTCATCCCTGTGGACTCTAAATCCGGTACCTCGCTCTGCTTTTCCCTCGGACTAATTCCCCAAATTAACGTCATAATACGTGGTGGAGAATCCGGGTATCAGGGCTTAAGGCACAATGATCAATATTCAATTATGCAAATAGGTTATCGTCACAACAACTTTATTGTAATTAAAGGTCTTTCACGCGACGCGGTTCAACAAATCACAGTGCGCGATTTTGAACAATGGGTCGTGGTTGTAATAGAATGTCCAATTATGTGGTATTCCACTGTAAATTATGTGTTCAGTGGACATGGACAGCATTTTGCAAATGACTTTATGCTTTTCACTATTTCGTCAATATGCACTCAGTGCACGATTTTTAGTGTAAGCACCCAGCAAACACAAAAACGTTTTTAAAACGTTTTAAATAAGTTATATTTTGGTTTTTGGTTTAGGTAAAAACGTTTTAATAACATTAAAATGTCGGGTTATATAAAGGTCATGAAATCGTTTTAACGTTTTGTATGAAAACACACTACAACAATATTTTTAAAATGTTTTCGATATGTCATTGTAAACTATTTTTGCAAACATTTTTGGCCAAATATTTTGTCAACACTTAAATAACATTATGTTAAAATATTTGCACCCAGCAAACACAGAAATGTTCTTAAAATGTTTTTACAAAACGTTTTAATAACATATAAATGTCGGGTTATATAAAGGTCGTGAAAACATTTTAAAAACTTTATTGTAAATATTTTGGGCAAACATTTTTTGCAAAATATTTTTTCAACCCCAAAATAACATTCTGTTTAGTTTTCAACATTCTGTTTAAAACGTTTTTATACCCTTTATATAACCCGACATTTAAATGTTTTCTGTAAAACATTTGTGTTTGCTGTGCAGTAAATTACCAACAAATGTTATTTAATGTTATGAAAGCGTTTTATACCATTAATGTACCCTTTATATAACCCGACATTTAACCGTTTTCTGACAACCTTTTATAACCTTTTGCGAATGATGTCGAAAACGTTTTGTGTTTGCTGGGCATGTACCTTGCATATTATTTTTTGTTGTTGTAGTGAATGTTCTAAAGTTATAACTTAGGCCGAGTGCACTGCACCTCACGCTCTGCGTTTAGCCATAGACTGTCTATGGTTCAAAAGTGTCCCCATCCATCATCTTGCTCGTTGACGTTTTTCATAAAAAATAATTGCTTTTTCATTATATATTGTATATCAAATATATTTATATTAGTTATTTACATTGTAATTCATTGTATATCGTTGCTTGATGAATGGATAAAATGAAAACTTGGTTATCGATTGACACACCCTACTGTATCATTATTGTATCATTAAGGACACCTTCAGTGATCCCAGGAATTCCTAGCAAAATTGTTTATAAATTGCTTAAAAGTGAAGGATAAGTCATTCAAATTGTCATTTGGTATTTTTGAAATCAAAAATTTGGCAAAAAATGAAGAAAACAGTATTGACGAAGTTGAAGCTCCATTCAAATACATCTAGCTAAATGTCAGTATATAAATTACAGATTCATGTAAATTCCTTATTTTTATCTTTAAATACGCATCATTCGGCTGAACTACTAGCAGGCTATGTTAACTAATTTATGACGATGACAAAGGTACCAAAATCTGAAATTTGATGATCTTTACGATCGTCCGGATGAGCAAGTCACTGAACGGGCCTTTAATTATCTGACACGCATAAGTGTGGGTATTATGCTAATTTAATCTGTGTCTGAACGATTTCATTCTAAAATCATCGGTCATCATGATCATCTTATTATATTTTATTCATCATTCATCCTTCGCTTAAATTTTCCAATTCTTCCCTGTTTGGACTGAATTTATTTTCAGGTAGCGAATCTGCCACACCCTTCAATATGGTAGATTCCGACTATCCTTCTTCATCGCACAGGCTATTCCATTTGAAATTCACTCTCCCCCTTTTGAACATTTTGGAAATGTCTTTAACAGAGGAATTTCAAATGGAATGGACACATTGGGCAGCTATATTTGAATTTCATACACCCTCTGGGAAAGATTCAATCTAGGGAGGGCGAGTTTCAGTTAGAGATGGTTAATGTACTAATTCCATTTGTAATTTATACGCCCCCTGTGGAAGATATTTCTAAAATCTTCCACAGGGGGAGTGAGGATTTTAAATGCAACAGCCCAATAAATGGACAGTGTCTTATACATCATGTACATATCTTTGTAATTATTTTTGTTCTTGTTGTTCAATTACTCACATAACCCTTTATCGTAGTTCATATTGAACCGGCATTAAAATTGTGTGAATGTTATCATAGTTACATAATAATATATTTATTTTGTAAATATTCAATTCAAATTGTACATTGTCATAGTTTTTTAACCACAATTTAATCAAAATTTAATTTTGTGTTGATCTTGGCATAAATTACCGGTTGTCCACTAAATTACGCGATTGTTTCATGGCTGATGATGATGATGTAAAAGAAGAAAAATCTCATTAGCATGATCATGATGATAAGTGATATCAATAGTGATTTGAGTAGTGATATTGATTATTCAAACATGTATTTCAAATATAACATGCGTAGTATGCTAGTTTTGGTCTCAAATATTCAGGGGGTCCGAATGATGATCTTGATACTTTTATTCGTAATTGAGTTGACTTTATTGATGCCAAATCCATCTTGGCTCCTAAATGCAGGAAACCGATGCATTTACATTGGCTACACCAGCGGTCACCAAAACGTGTGTCTTGAACCTACCCTCCTCAAGCCCTTCACCTTGATTCACTCTTTGAAAATTATATTTAGGCAAAGATTCAAAACTATTAGGTCATGATTCACCTGATCCATGAGTGCTGATTCTATGTATCTACATGACGGCAAAGATTAGTCAAAGAATCACTTTTGCCATTAATTATTTGGTTGAAGATTCACCGCATCTGAAAACTCATTGGGTCAGGATTCAACTAATAGTTTTGTCCATCAAAGAAATGGTAAAGTCTTGAGGAGTGTAGGGTGAAGGTTTTCTTTGACTGCTGCATAAATACCAGATCATTACCACCCACAATGAAATGCAACTCATGAAAGATACAGTTATTACTTAGATACTATTTCACATTATGCGAATTAATTTCATAATGATCGGGATACAGTCAGAACGGTGGTCACCAGCTGCTATTGTTATGCATAGTCGCGCTGAAAGTCGATCGATACATATTGAAATCAGCAAAATTCAGAGATACACCTTTTTGCAATGAAATTAATTTTCTCGGTCAAATATAAAGCAATCATTTTTGTTCCTTCAGAAATGTGAGTTAAAAATATAGTGCTTGGATATACTTTTTTTTTAAAATCCTGGTCCCTTTCAGTGTAAGATTTTTGATTTTTATATGCCTTAACTTCGCCCGCGAGCTATTTTCGGAATTAATTTTTTAGCGTTTCAAACTAAAGAAAGATATTTCCCACCTCTGTGTGTTTATATATTATAGTTTTGTCCGAATTTCCGTCTTGATTTCACCCTTTTTCACTTCATACTCCTAAAATGTCAAACTCAGTACTTTTATTTCGAAAGCAACCAGCAGAAATAATCGATATTTCCATTGTTGTCATCCAGATCCTTTTTGCACTGAAAGCAAGGATTACTCAACTAGCGATTTGGTAGCCCAAATCTCCAATGGGTGTTCTGGTAAAGTTAAATATCATTTAGATTTCTGGGGGTCAAAGAAACACATTAATTATGTAAAACTATCGCTTTGAATAAAAAACCACCAAAAACAAATAATAAACATCACTCACGTGGTGAAAGATCATTGCGTGACATCGTGCTTGGGTCAAGTGTCATGCCTGGGAATTTCTTAGCCATGTTGAAGTTTAAGCAACACTGTAGCTTTTCACAATCTTCTTACAGTATCCCAGGGAAATCGATTCACAATGCACACCTGTTAAGTGTGCTGAGGATTGTGGATCAACGTCTAGGCGTTGTGCCTGTGCGTAGCGCACTATAAATCACTGCGCTTTTTTTGCGCTTTACTAGCCTCGGATTTCACGCGTTGATTTTGAAAAAGTTTCAGCCGGAAGTAACAAATTGTGAAATCAAAACGGAAATTCTGTGAAAAAAAAACAACAACAAAAACTGTGATTGGTCACGGTGATGTGCATTAGAAAGTTGGTAAAAATCCTTCATTAGCGAACTATATGACTTTGAAAAGCTAAAAGGTTGATCCAAACCAAAGCTCGCGGACCAAGTTTAAGCCTATAAAAATCGAAAATCTTACACTAAATGACTGTATTTCACGTTTCAAGTTTAACACCAGGATTTGAAAAAAAAAAAAGAATCAATATCAAGCATTATACAGGGTGTCCCTGAAAGAACTGTATCGTCGGAAACTTAATTGTTTAGGTATTTTAACTCCACAACTAATTATCACTAAATAGATGGTGTGATTGAGAAATAAATCAGCTACAACATACTTTTTGAATTTTGACAATTGACCACACCGTTATTGATATACGAATTTTACAAACCTCCCTCATTTTCAAAACTTTCCACAGATTCAAATATCAATCGATGATCTGTATTCGGAGTGCTAATCACTGTACATCATCAGCGCATGAGTAGAGGCGTCTATTGTCATTGATAGATATTTGACACCGTGGAACGGATTGAAAATGAGGTAGTTTCGTAAAATTCTTTTATTTCAAAAGCGGAGCGGTCAATCGTCAAAATTCACAATAGTAGGTGATAGCTGATATTTTCCTCAAGCACATCGGTTATTTAGCTATGTTTGGTTTATGCGTTAAAATACCCCAAAAAAGTTTCCAACGATATAGTTCCGGGACACCCTGTAGCTTTTTCCTGACATTTACTGAAAAAATGAAAATTGAAAATACTCGGGAAAATGTGTAATTTAAATGCTGCTGTATTAAACTTTCTCAAGAAAAATCCTGTTAAAATTACAGGAAAAATGTGAAGTGGAGTCTGAGACAAACAACTTGGGTCATTTTGTTACTTGATGATAAAGAAAAGTAGTGTTGGTTGAAATTTGAATTGAATACAAAATGTCAATTGACTTTACATGAAAATCTATGTTTAACTTGTCTGTTACGTTGTTTATGACATTGAAATATAGTCATAAAACTGTATAAAACTGGAACTAAATATATTTTTCCAACAGTATCAAGGTTCTTAAATCTCTTTAAGTGACCAAATGTATGTAATCTAATAAATTATAAAATGTTCTATTGCCAATTGTGACAAATATTGAATATTGGATTGGTTTATCAAAGAAACCAACAAGTGTTTAATATGAATGATGACTTGTTGTCTATTATTCTATGGTGGCAAAATAATGGCCATTGTCTTTGATGACAATATTAAATTTGTTTGTAAGTGTGTTGTAATGAAGCAAATTCAGTCGGAAGTCGGAATGTTCTATTTCATTTTGTTCCTTCCCAGCAAACACAAAAACGTTTTTAAAACGTTTTAAATAAGTTATATTTTGGGATTTGGTTTAGGTAAAAACGTTTTAATAACATTAAAATATCGGGTTATATAAAGGCCATGAAATCGTTTTTGTATGAAAACACACTACAACAATATTTTTTAAATGTTTTCGAAATGTCATTGCAAACTGTTTTTGCAAACATTTTTGGCCAAATATTTTGTCAACACTTAAATAACATTATGTTAAAATATTTGCACCCAGCAAACACAGAAATGTTCTTAAAATGTTTTTTACAAAACGTTTTAATAACATTTAAATGTCGGGTTATATAAAGGTTGTGAAAACATTTTAAAAACGTTATTGGAAATATTTTGGGCGAACATTTTTTGCAAAATATTTTTCCAACCCCAAAATAACATTTTATTCAGAATGATTTGTACCAAGTTTTCAAAAATGTTTTTGGAATGTTATAAAAACGTTTTTATACCCTTTATATAACCCGACATTTAAATGTTTTCTGTAAAACATTTGTGTTTGCTTTGCAGTAAATTACCAACAAATGTTATGTATTGTTATGAAAACGTTTTATACCATTAATGTACCCTTTATATAACCCGACATCAGGCCCGTACGCAGGGGGGTGCGGGGGTTCGACCCCAAATTTTTTAAAGGGTCATTTGGTGGTCGAAAAAGGTCCAAATTTTGGAAAGAAAGTCCACTTTTCACAAAATCGCCCCCCCCCCCCGGGAAAAAGGTCCACTTTTTCAAAATCAGCACCCCCCCAAACAAAATCCTGCGTACGGGCCTGCCCGACATTTAAACGTTTTCTGACAACCTTTTATAACCTTTTGCGAATTATGTCGAAAACGATTTGTGTTTGCTGGGTTATTGTTTTGGAAACTCTTAAACTGCTCACATCTTTTGAACTGGTTGTCCAAATTCAATGAAGTTTTCTGCAAAATGTACCTTTGCAAAAGCTGTTTACAATCCTATAAAAACTGAAAATTGAATCTGATCTCAGATTGATTTTGCTTGATAACACCACAAATGAGAATTAATTGTGAGTGATGTTATACAGTACATAGCGCTATGGCGGTGATTTTTGAGTTATCATCTTGTTTTCATACATAAGTGGAACCAATGTTTTTTTGGCATCCTTACACCTCAAAGGATAAAACAAGAATTTGTCCTTTTTTTCTATGCCTCTATGATTCCCACGAGTGGTCGAAGGTCATAATAGGACCAAACTTTAATATTTGTTCTGTCATGTTGTAATATACCTAAAATTGTTCCTCTCATTCCATGGAATTTAAAAAAAAAGTCAATTGTCATATTGCACTAGAGTGCTTATTTCAGGAGTTATAGAGTAAAGGTCAAATGTCACATCTCATCCACCAAAGCCAAGTTTTCAAAATGCACCGATTCAATCGAAATTTACCTTCAATTACTCCTCCCGCCAAACCAAATAGGAATACAATTTATTTGAGAAATGTATTTCCTCAGAATCGGATGAAATCATCATGATCATGGGTCAAATATTATTCTTCAGTGTACATACTTCAGCTGCATGAACTCTTAAGGAGGTCATGACAATACAAAATTGCCCTAAAATCGTGAATTAAGTATATGTTTGAGATTTCTTATGTAAAGTGGTGTAATTTGAGACGATGAAATCGGACCATTATGTAATTTTGACCTCTGTGTATGAACATGTTGACATTTGACCTATTCTCCTGAACTAAGCATCGTAGAAAAATAGGGCAATATACTTTTTATTTCCTGTGATAAAAGGAACACTTTGAGATACATTATGGGACTACTTTGATATTTTGGCCCACTGTGACCTACGACCTCTCATGGGGCATAGAACAAAATTATAATATTTTTATCATTTCAGGTTTAAGGATGCCAAAACACATTGGTTCCACAAATGTAGTAAAATATGCAAATGTCAAATCCATTCCGGGTAGGATTGTGATCTCGATGTTGTAACTAGCAAGCAATTGGTCGAGATAACTTTAAGTCGACGCAAGTTGTCTTTTATACTGAATGTTTGTTTGTTTGTTTGTTTACACTATCAGATTCACCATTGATCCGAATAACTTTTCTAACCGAAAGTAAACTCAAACAAATTCAAACAAATTTGAGTTATGAAAGGTATAACATAGGCTTATGTGCTAATGAAATGTTGTATAGTTTGTAAATTCAATTGCAATTTGAAATGAAATTATATGAGTATTTTTGTAATATTACATGAAATGCGTTTGACATGTATAAATGATAGAATCGTCAGATAGTATAAAAAGATGAAAATGTGTTACAATTAACATAACAATGTGTTAATTTTTTTTATCTTCATGTTTTTATTAGCAAAATTTTACATTAGAGAATGAATTTGGAGAAAACCTGATAATTACAAACACTCGCTGAGCAGCAACACCTTCCCTCTAAGCTTTTAATCCGATAAGCTGATTATCTATTTGTTTTCATGAATTGAAAGACATTCTTTGATGTATTACTGAGCTTAATCATCTGAAATTATTGGAGCGTGAGCCACCCAGGCTGATGGCTCAGCATAGTATTTTATTGTCAGAAGGTTTTCTCCAAATTCATTTCCTAATGACAATCACAAAAACAATGTGTTAATTTTGGTATACTCAAAGTCTTTAAAAGTATTGTGATACAATATTGTTGGACAGTGTGGAAAAAGCCAGATACAAAGTTATTTGGTGTAATTAGGAGTTATATGTATGGATGTGGTTAACTAATATTTATTTGCGATATAATAATTATGTTAAGTATCCTTGATTTACTATTTGTAATTACACATAGGTGCCCTGCCTATGGGATTAAGCGTATGTTGTATTTAAGGGTAGACGAGGTATTGTTGGTCGAAGCAGCATTATCTGAATCAATATATTATTGAAAAATAATACTTTGATGTTTTGCAAAGGTTCATTCTACAAATGATATACTTTGAAAACTTGCTTGATTTAGTGAGTTATGTACGTTTAACAAAAGTGTTGTTGTTTTAGTCCTCTTTACAACATAACTCAAGAACCACAGGACCTACAAAAGTATATCTGTGATCTTTGAGTTCTTCTACATACTCGCTATCAATGCAATTTTTGCCAAAACTCACTGCCATTCGCAAGATGCTGCGAACTACCAAATCGCAACAATTTAAACAGTTGCTAATCTTACGTATTTTTTCCTAGTTTGACGTAGCCTAAACATATTATCCTACTGCATGTTTGTGTTGTCACTCAAGTCTCTCTATACAATACAATACAATACAATACAATACAATACAATACAATACAATACAATACAATCCCAGCTAACAATTTTACGTTGTTACAACGTTGTCTAAAAGTTATATAAAGTCGTACAAACGTAATATATGGACGTTGTAAGTACGTAAATCTGTGAACTCGTATTCGTGTCGTGAAAACGTTATTCCCGAACGTTAATGTAACGTCATTATGACGTTGTTTCGACGTCAAGTTGTGAAAGTCGAAACAACGTCACTATGACGTTATATCAACGTCCGAAAATCACAACACGCATACGAGTTCACAAATTAACGTAATTACGACGTCCGTAGATTACGTTGTATCGGGGTCAGACCATGACATTTACACGGCGTTGTAATAACGTACTTTATACGTCGAAACAACGTCATAAATTTGCGTACTAACGACGTCCGTAGATGACGTTGTATCTGGGTCAGTTCATGACTTTTAAACCACGTTTTAACCACGTGCTTTATACGTCGAGACAACGTGATTTTACTGTCTTAAAAGACATTATATTAACATCCGGCAACAATGATGCTCAATCCCACAAAGGGAGAGCGTATAAAAATTTAAAGTTTAGAACTTCAGGAATAGAAGTCGTTACTTTGAGTTTCACGCCTAAAGGCGATCGTCAAATGACACGATAAGAAAATTTTTGCTGGACAACAAACTCCTTGGAATGGAAGAATTTACATTCCGTGGTGTCAATATCTAAACTATTTTTCAGATACGTATTTGTGTAACGTTTTCTGAACGTATTATTCAAACGTTGTCACCAGGTCTGGTCAAACATTGCATCACGTCGAAACAACGTCATTACAACGTCATAATGATGTTATATCAACGTCCAAAAATCAACGTCGAAAATAACGTTGTCATTACACGAATACGAGTTCACAGATTTACGTATTAACAACGTAAATGACAACCTAAGTCCAACGTCCGCGAATGTCGTGAAAACGTAGTGTGTTAGCTGGGATACAATACAATACGAAGAACATTTGCGCCATTTACAAAAGGCTCAGAGCACTTACAAAATAAACAGCTTTACTACCACTTAAAATACATTTTGAAGGTGCATCTTAGCTTAAAATACAAAGTACAATACCAATAAGAACAGGTTAAGGGAACAAATAAGTTTTAAGAGCTTTTTTTAAAGCATTTGTACATCTATTATTTGTCGTACATTGTGCAACTGGGTATGACTCCATAATCCCTCGGGAAAAATATTATATTGCATGTACAATGATATTATAAGCCAAATATAATGTAATCGGAGTGATTATCTATTTATGAATGTTGTATACAGAATTTTTAATGTCTTGAAATCGGTGATATATTATAGGCCCAAACAAAGCGTACACTTATATGTAGGCCTAATCATTATTTTATGTCCTTTGCAATAGCTTAGAATTAAAACATTTTAAGGGGGTACTACACCCCTCGATAATTTTTTGCCTATTTCGGCATTTTTTGCAAAAACTAATAACACAGTGGTAACAAAAGTTATGTATATTATAGGGGCAAGGAATCCAATTACTACACTGGAATTTCAGTGACCCAAGACAAGCGGTTTGTTATTTATGATACGAAATAAGGTACCGCTAGGATGTACCTCGTTTCCTATCATATAAACTGAACCGCTTGTCTTGAATCGCTGAAATTTCAGTGCAGTAATTGGATTCCTTGCCCCAATAATATACATAACTTTTATTGCCAGTGTGTTATTATTTTTTGCCAGTGTGTTATTATTTTTTGAGAAAATGCAAAAATAGGCACAAATTTACCACAGGGGTGTAGTACCCCCTTAACACTTTAAGATTTAAAGAGCTTTTTTGAACAAAGGTCACAGTGGGGCCAAAACTTTGACATTTTGATGCGTACACATGCTGTGTTCGCGCGGTGCTTGATGAAACTTTGGCCATTCCAAAATTATTCCTATATGGATCGAAGAAAATAGCAAATTATTTGATCTTCAAAAATAATTTTCCGACGCAGGGATCTACTTCAAGTTCAAGTATTCGGAAATCATTTTTTTCAGCGTGACCTCAGATGTATTTATTTTTGTATAATGTTGATGTGATTTCCATCTTGATACTAGATGTAAATGATGTATTGTCCTGAAACATCATGGTGCACACGGTTGTTTAATGTGACCATTTATTAAATTTTCTAACAAAACATTATATAATGTTCAATTATAGACCTGGACAATACCAACAACTATCACACTATATTATGTACGTATATTTCAAGTTTAAGCTTTTAACACAGATTTTTCGTCTTTTTCTGCTTTTTTGTGGTATTTTTATTCTATAAACTGTATATTTGTGTGCAAATTGAGGGCGATATTTACATATATTTAAAATTAAATTTAGTCAATTAATATAAGTTATTCCTAACATTTCATGATAAAAAAGTTTATTTCAAATTTTTTCCTATTTGTTATTCTTTTTCTGATGTTTTATTGGCATTATGTCAGTGTCTACCCTTTGTAAAGATGAAAACATGATTTAAGATAAATAGCGCCATCAGTGTTCACCTTTTCTTTAAAATGACGTGGTTGTAATTACTTCCATCTTAATACTATATGTCAATGATGTATTGTCCTGAAAGATGGTGTAATGAATTAAAAAATACTGTTGACTACATCTTGACCCATACATAATTGTCAATGATGTATAGTCTAGTCTATAAAGTATATGTCAGACTCATTTTATACAAGATCTTTGAAGGAAAAAAAACCAGACCGAGCTGACGTATATTGGATGCAGTTGTTTTAGGTAACACTTTAAGGGAACTACCACTTTTTGGTGGAAAATTTTGGCGGGAAATAATCCCAAGAGTATGAGGAGTCACAAAATGAATGATGCATATGATTTTCATATACTTAGTCTCAATGATCACAGATCATTCTTGATTGGTTTTAAAGAGTTTTAAATCGTAATTTTTTTTTAATCAAAAAACATGCACTTGGTGTTTTTTTTAAAAATCTCCAGGCCATAATTCTTCTCAAATAAACCTCAATTCATAATTAATTATATACCCGTGTAGGAAACCCCATGGGAATAATTTGACGTAGTTTGGGGAGCCTCAATGTGTTTTGATTAGTTTTTCTCGAATTTTTCACGGCGAGAATTTTGGTCTGTCAATGTGTTATTTTTGAAGCCATTTTGATTTATAAATTTGGAATATTTGTTGATTGAAAAACCGTCCCTTCCTATCATTTTTGACCCCCCACACACACACAATTTTTTGTTTAGCACAGCGAGGCAATAAGCAGAACTTTCTCGGGCCATAGCTATCTATGGTATCAACTGACCGGATATGTCAAGCAGGTGCACATGAGCGCGGTACATTATATTGTCTGAATCAGTTGAGTATCGATCGCGCTGTAGTATAGACCACTTGACATTGTTTATCAAACTACGATGCGTACGTACACTGCAGGACAAAGAACAATGGAAATTGCCATAATTTGCGCGCGTACTGCCGGGCAATGACGTTATATATCAAGTGGTCGTACAAGTACTATTTAGTATGTACTAAGGTCGCCCCACCCCCGGGTTTGGAAATAAATGAATGACGTCGTGAATGACCCAATTTTTTATTTCATAATTTGAAAATGAGTCATCGTTTATTCAGTCATAAGAGTCATACCAGTTTATTTCATCAAAATAAATTTGTATTATTGTGACAATAAACAGAAAGGTAGAGTCCTGTGTCTCTCTATGACTATATTTCTTCTATTATTTAATACTCATTACGTTTGGGTTTTGGAAAGAACCTTCTGTTAAATCATGCATGACTCAATTACAAATCTCTAAATCCCTTTCTTCTTATCTATTGATATTTTGAATAGTGTTTATCTTTCCTAATAGATTATGATACTAAATGAACAATGAATGCTGGGACTAGGCCCTACATCTCATAGGACAATAAAGCTAGCGCCCTGATCGATTCTTCCTGCATATCAATATGCTTCATTTACATTACAGATATCGGACACTAATCCCAACCATAACAAACCATGTAAAAATGATCACCTATATTACAGGTCTATATATTACAGGATTAGATTAGTAAACTATGATCTATTTGCAAGTATTATTTTGATTGAGCAGGAAAGATGTGATACTATTTTTTTTTATAGTAGTCTAGTTGCCGGCGTCAGGTATACATAGAATGTATTTTTTTTATGATGATGACATGGACGTACTGATCATTATGCATGATGCAAACTCATAGGTGTTGTGCGTTTGGCAATTTGGGAGGGGCAGGGGTTCAAAATGACCCCATAGGATTATAAAATCAAAATTTCGAATTGCTCAAATACCTCTTTCAAATATATCAAATTATTTACATAAATAAACAAAACAAATAAATAAATAAATAAATAAATAAATAAATAAATAAATAAATAAATAAATAAATAAATAAACGAAAAAATTGAACAAATTTTAGCGTAGCATTAAAATCATAAATATAACCATTGCTGGCAGGAGGACTCGAACCAACGATATTGATATCAGCAGTCTGATGCTCTACCATTGAGCTATGACATCATCTAGTGATGAGGGTCGAGTTTTTAGCTTATACAGTGTTTGTTTGTGATAATGCCGCCTCGTGAAAGAAAGAAATATAAAATCTCAATTTTTAATTTAAATTTATTTGATAATTTTCTAAGCGATATTTTCTTTAGAGCAGGGACAAATATTTCCCCTTTTATCCAATTTGACCGCTATATAAGAATCTACTTCTTTTATTACTGATTTGATTCCGCGATTTGTTCCATTAAGCAATATCAAAGATTAATGTCACACATCTCACAACAGATATTTAGTTGGCTTAGGGTTTTTGCGCAGTGCTGTTTAACCGGGAGGTACCGAGATCGATTCCCACCTCTGCCTGCAATTTTTTTTAAAGACTGGGAAATAATAACCTGACATTCGCCGCTGACATTCGTACTGCAGAAGCGGAGTTATAACTTGTTAAACTTGGCACTACATTATTTCTTTCTTTTTTCACATTGCTGGTATTAAATATCAAATGGTCATAATTGGCGGTCACTTCAAATCATCCCCAACTGAACGAGGTTCAGGAATGTCCTCTCATTGTTAATAGTTGGTTAACCCACCACTTGAGAATAAAGGACTATGAATAGGTGCAACAGGATTACCTACGGGATTATCTCAAGGATATAATTCTGTTCTCCTTCCTTTTCTTACATCTTCTCTGATATGTGATAGTGTCAATGGTCATTGTTAAAAGGCAATAAGGTGTGTAATTGCAATATTTCCTCTGAATAGGAAAGACTCTCTACATCGAGTTATGTATGCTGGTGGTTCGCAATACTGTTATTTAAGAGAAGGTATCTTCCAAATCCAAATCGAAATGTACACTAGAAACGTGTTGATATGTATGTCTTTGAAAATCGCAAGATTTTAATCACAGTCAGCGTAGCACCGTAGACATCGCTGTCACTCTTTATTCTTTAGAGGTCAATATCCATATGCTGGTACTCGAGCCAATCATTACGATAATTGTTCTTTATAACGCTGACGATGTAGACTCTATACATCGTATCGAATACATTTCGACTTTCGAATGATTTTAAATCCAATTTCATGATATAAACCTATAAGCAATAAAATTAACATTTCAGTGAATTTATGTAGGTGGCGTCAACGATCTTTATTTAATGATAAGTGTCCTCTTTGTGGCAATAAGCAAACTCTGAGTCACATTCTCAACTCCTGCCAGGATATGTTGAAGCAAGATCGATATACATGTACTTGGAGACATGATTCCGTGTTATTCTTTCTCTCCAACGGTTCAGGTGACAATATGCCTAGGGTCTATGTAGACCTCCCAGATTATCCTTGGCAAACAGTCACGACCATCCCTCAAGAAATTCTGCCTTCCTCTCAGCGTCCAGACCTGGTGATGTTTTGGCCAAATCGTAAGAAAATCTTTCTTATCGGGCTTACAAGCTCTTACAGTTCCTTTAGAGCCCAACATTGTTAGCGCATATGGTCGAATCCAACGAAAAGTGTACACGGCATGTTCAGGGCCATAACTTAAAAGTATTAATCAATTGACATTCGTTTTTATATTGTGTTTATTCGCCTTGATCATACGCTTCGCGCCATATATAATAAGACCCCCTTCTGTGAAAAATTTAGACACAGAGACCCCAAAACATGCTATTTTTACCCATTTTTTTAAAATATTTCTTAAGGTATTTTTAAAAACATCTAAATCAGTTATGAAAAGAAGTCATTGGATTGAATCTAAATTGATTTCCTGAAAGGTGTGTATTCAAAGATTGCCTGTTCAATTTTTCACATATTTGTACATAATTATGAATTTTTTGTGATAATTTTTTGAGTGGTATTTTTTACATTACCTACGAATACAATTTTTCATAGCACTAGATATATCTTTAAAAAATGGAAATCACTAATAAATGCGCAATTGATACAAGCTTTGATATGTCCAATACTGAAATGCATTGTATTCGGACATCTTTATTATTGTGTTTAGCTGCCAGAAATTCTAAATGGCACAAAGGTAGGTTTGGTAAAAAATATGCATTACCTCCGAATACATGTTAAAAGCTGTGTCATTTCCACAAAGTGAGAGAATAGTAAACAATAGTTAAGGAATAGGTGCAGGGTAATACACTCTTTATTTCTACCAAGTTTCAATAGCCTGCGTTTAAATGTTTCTGAGATGTCAACAATAAAAGCAAGTATTCGTAGGTAAATGTCGGTAACCGAATATTACCTACGAATACAATTTGACATCATGACAGTATTGTGAAACACCGCCATTCATGCCAATGCCCATATTGGTACATAATGAAGGCCTGTATGTTTGCTATCAAATCATATGTCAATGAAAGTTGCGAATTCACATACATGCCCACCATGCAAAACCGAACTGGCTTAATTGTTGAAAAATATGTACTGAAATAGACGACGGTCTGCTCATTTGAAAGAAAAATCAGATTCAAAGAAGATTAGAAGGGGATAAATACTTGGATTTGTCAACTGTCATGTGTGCTTCATTTTAAATGTTTACCGACCTTCTGGTTTCTGAGTAATTTGTGTCCAAATTCATTTATTCGAAGGTAACTTTTGACGTTTTCGCTAAGGTTACCTACGAATACCATGGAAAAACGACTGTTCTCATTGTCTCATGATCTAGACAACACAGTGATGGACCCTGTATAAACCTAATTGTAGTTGCCCTCAAAAGAAAGGCCACAAGACGTAACTGACTCCAAGATGGACTTCACAAGTCTGCAATAACGGTTTTAAGCGATTTGTGTGCAATTAATCAAATTAAAGTCACTTTAGTGCCTTTGTTTCTTACTTAAATCCTCTTTCAACCGCTGTGAACCGACATTATTAATACATGATAGGGTCCTAAGTATCAATAAACGCACATAAAGAAAATATTACATTCAAAGTGCTTTATAAAATGAAGTTTTGATTGCGATATCCACCAAAAGTCTAATTCTTACCTACAAATACTGAAATGTTACTTACGAATACACCATAATACATGACATGTGTAATGAAGTGTCCCTGCCAATGGAAATTAATTGTCAAAAACTTTAAGCGGTACCCCAGGACACTATTATTACCCATATACGGATTCATTCAACAATTATTTATTATGTAAAATTGCTGATTAACTACTTGTATATCAAAATGAAGTGGTCAAAATCTTGCTAAAAGCATCAACAATTTTTGATCTAAGGTAATAGCATTTATTCATTTGGACGTACCATCTGAAAGAGATCTAAAACTACCATTTTATTAATTCATTACCATAATAGCCAAATTTAAACCTCTAAACTCAATATAGATATTGTTAAATCGCTCATGTTACCTACGAATACCCGGGTTTCTTCACCTTTTCATTGTATAAAGCGTTAGGTGTATGCGTATAATTCCTAATATTCTTGAAAACATATATCCTACTCGTTATTATACAATGTGTAAATTGATTCATACTCATTTGATAAATAAAATACAGAAACTGACCTAAACTTCATTTTCAAAAATAAACTAGCATAAACTGACAAAGATCATATTGATCGCGTTATAAAAATAAAAACAAATATTTTCTGGTTGAGCTAGAATTTTCCTGACACCCTGTGGTCTACATTACACGAAAAAAAGCGTTAATGGGAATATTCCATTTGTTTTAGGTTGATTAGTATTGCGATAGTGAAAGCATCCTAGTGGTATTCGTAGGTAACATTGGGTTTTGATATCACATTTACTATCACACGTCCTGGATTTATTTTTCAAGATTAGTAATGGCACTTTTGGTTCCTATAAGGCCAATATGTCATCAATCAATGGGCAAAAGGAAAAAATTGTGGAGACATTTTTATTTCGGACTTTTATTTTTGGCCCGTGGACACTTTTGGTTGGATTCGACCATATATGAGGAAGGTAAACAAATATTTCACCTGAGAATTTGAAGGCGTTGAAGCAGCTGACTAAAATGTCTCATATAAATGTCTCCTTCAAAAATATCCGTGACTAACTCAGCAAAATTTAGCATATTCTGTTCTAAATTTGAGCCCACCTGGCAGGAACCAGATATTTTTAAATTGTAATCATATTTTTGCCTTTTAGATGCTTTTCCACAGTTTCACATTGTATTTTAACCGAGTGCCTGGAGCCCATGGACATCGGGGGTGCGTTTGTGATTGTGGCACGGAG
The DNA here is from genome assembly GCF_039555335.1 of Amphiura filiformis. Classification (NCBI taxonomy): domain Eukaryota; kingdom Metazoa; phylum Echinodermata; class Ophiuroidea; order Amphilepidida; family Amphiuridae; genus Amphiura; species Amphiura filiformis. The sequence continues at coordinate 52,248,021 of NC_092633.1, read as the reverse complement.
GGGTTGAGAGCTGTTGAGTGCGTTTGATCCATCTTTTCTGCTTTCAAGTCTTCCGTGCTCCATCCTTTGAGTCCTGATGTCTTTGCCCTCAAGTACTCAATATTTCCCCCGCCAAGGACTCGCTGGTCGAGTATCCTTTTGTCTAGGTTGTGAACTGCAAGTGTTTATTTTTAATGTTTTAAACTATTGTGGTATTGTATGTGTATACTTGTCTCGTGTATAATAAAGCTTGCTGATGAAAAAAAAGCACAGCATTCTCTAAACGAAAATTCCATACAAAGTTCAGATCATAGGTTCTAATCATTTCCTAGCACCGTGTGTTCTCCTTAATTATTTTCTGATGAAGTCTCATGTTCGCTCGACCTAATAGCTCCTAATATCCTTCGCTCACGTTTGTTTGATGTGATTATTTATCATTATTCATTTATAATGTTCAATTCTAGTCTTGAATAATACCAACAACTATCACACTAATAAACTGTATATACACATATATTTTGCAGCAATTTATAACATAGATGTTCGTTTCTATATCAAATTATTCTTCATTTTCTGATTTTTTGTGGTAATTTTAATTCTATGAACTGAACATTTGTGTGCAAATTGAGGGCGCTATTTACATATATTTAAAATTTGAATTAGCCAAATAATATGAGTTATACTTTACATTTCATGATAAAAAGTTTTTTGAAAATTCCCTTGTCATTTGTTAGTCTGTTTGCTGATATTCTAATACCATTTTACAAGTGTCTACCCCAAAGATGCAAATAAGATTTTAGATAAATAGCGCCACCATTGTTCAACCTTTCTTTAAAATGCCATCAAACAACAGAGGTTGGCCAGCTCGGAAAAAAATCATTTTGTGCACGTCTTATGCATCGGTGCATCAATTACACGCCGAGGGGAGATGTCTTGCCAATGTTTAGAGTATTGAATCACTTCTTGTTGACTCTCATACCATGTGGACACAATTATCTCATCTCCTGATATGTTTTGTTTAAGCCCGTTGACGGCGAATTTACTGCTTGTCATGCAAGAGCACGTTATATCAAATTCAATTATGCCGCAATGTGTAAACTCTGGTAAGGTTTATTAATACAAACATTATTTGCATGTGTATGTTCTGACCATGTCAAGCACAATAAATTTCATAAACGTAATTCTGGTTTCATCTTGTTTATTGCGTGTTAGCCATTTCCTTTCCCGCTCATTATTCCTCCTTTGTAGGACGCTAATCCGGTATATCTCTCTCTGCCTTTCCCTTGAGTTATTCCCCAGGTTTTCATTATAATGCTATCATTATAATGTGCTGATAAACACACACTTCAATCATGTGAGGGGGTGTGTTGGGTGTGGGGTGTATTTGCGAGTGAAATATTATGTCATGTGATGGTGTTTATTTTGACATGTAATGATATGCATACACATCGTTACGAACACGGCAAGATGACGAATACGTTAACTGTTCTGAGTAAAGGCGCTTAAAAAAATCTTGGTAGCGTAGTCCTCAACCAGTGGCGCGTACCTGGGGGGGGGGGCAACGTGCCTCGGGCGCCACCCTTGGGGGTGCGCCAAATGGACCAATTCAGCATCTATTCTGCGCCCCTCCAAATAGCCATCGACTGAGTCTGACTGGCATTCTTAGTGTACATGTAGTTTACATGACAATTGAGGGCGCTAAACCACTTCTGTGCAAAATCCAGATGCAAAATCACGATATGACTGGTATATGCACATGCGCAGTATCATTTGTTGTGTTTTAGCTGTGATCATCCATAGGTGAAATACTGTATTACTGCGCTTAGCCGTGATCATAGCGTATCAAACGTATTAAAGGTGTCACTGGCTTGGAAATTCCACGTTTCACTTAATTTGATAAATCAGGTAAGATAAATCATGATCTGGTGATCTATACGAGTACCAATTTTATATACATTGACCGATTTCGCAGAAATTTGTTGATTGTGTGCAAAACCTTCATATACGAAATGGCATAATGCCAATCCGTAATATACGAGGGTCATTTAAAAAGTTCTACCTCCACCCTCATATCTCAGCTTCTGTAAATAATGTCCCTTTAATGATTGTAACCTAGGGTCTTATCTAGCTTGTGACAAATTTTGTTTTAAAGGCTTAATGTACGATCTTTTTCAGAATATACCTTTATTTTTTTCAAACCCGATTTTTGGCATATTTGCAATACTTACACATGTTCCAACTTACATCTATGAGTAAACTGTCAATTCGCCCAATTTGTAGTAAAACGGGATGATTTTTTGTTGGTCCGACATATTATCATAATATTTCAGATTATGATAATAATGTCGGAACGATCGCAAATCTTAATATCCTACGAAGCAAGTTTGATTACGCTCCCTCCACACATGTGGAGGGAGCATAACCATACTGGAGGGAGCATAATACTACTAACTCTGAGACCGCACTGGGCGTCCTATTAAATCCAAAAAGTGCGAGATACTTCGAGTGATAGAGGTTAAGTTTATGATGTTGTTTCTTTGCAAATTTCCAATGTTTTTCGCGTCCAATTGTATTGGGAACTTTCATAATGATTGCATATTATCATTTTGGAAGAAAAAAAGAAAAATCTAAAAATTAAAAAAGATCGTACATTAAGGCTTTAATATCATTTTCCATTTGCTGTAGACGTAAAAATGTAAAAAAACGTTAAAAAAAGTAGAAACGAAATCAAGATTCGGCGTCGTGGAAATGGAGAAAATCTGTACATAGAAGACATAAGGGTGGTGCAATAATTATGTGTACCCCCGGGGTGAATTATAGGGGGGGCAAAGATTTTTGGCAGGCCAAAGGGGGGCAAGCATTTTTGGCAGGTCAAAAGGGGGGTCAAGCGATTTTGGCAGGTCGAAAGGGGGGGGCAAGCAATTTTGGCACAGATATTTTGGGCACTGTTTCTATATTACGCCCTAAAAAGGCGTAGGAAAACATTAGGAACACATTCAAATATGCAAAATTTCCTGCTCCCTGCGCTCGCACTATATGATAAGACAATTTAAGGTTTTAAATTCGGGTTCCCCAAAATCTTGCATGCGTAAGGGGGGGGCAAAGATTTTTGGCACATCAAAAGGGGGGCAAAGGTTTTTGGCACGTCGAAAGGGGGGGGCAAAGATTTTTGGCACGGTCATAGGGGGGGGGGGGCAAGCAATTTTGGCAGACCATTTTGAGAATTCACCCCCTGGGTACACATAATTATTGCACCACCCCTAAGTATAGCAGGGCTCCGGAACCAGGGGCGCAAAAGTACCATCAAGGGGTAACGTGGGCCAATAACGTGGGCCAGGCGCCATTGCCTCCCCATATCGAAAACATTCTGGAGCACCTTGTTACTTCAGTTGGCTTACAAGAAAGCTGTCATAAAGACAAAATTGAAAATTACCAAAAAACTGGTCCACTCTAACAAATATCGTTGCTTTTTAGCAAAGGAAATTAAAAGACAAGAGCAGATAAGAACTGTAATCAAATTTTATGTTTTTATTACAAATGCCCAAAAGACATTTGTGCAAAAATTGTGTGTATTTAGATAAGGGCTAAAAGCAAAATTTGAAGCATTTTTAAACCTACTATGGAAATGTTACTTAGTAATTAAACACCAAGAAAAATTAATTTAAAAATAGCAAGCGACAAAAAGTGGCTAGATGTCTATATTTTTAACTTTCAGCTCAAAGACAGAATTTAATAGTCATTTCATACAGATATGGTTCCTAAGCAGATTCTTATGTTCTGAAAGATCACCAGACATAACAGTAAAAATTAAATGATAGTATAATTTTTTTATTACTGGTCATATTGACAATTGGTTACACATTTTGATATTGTTTTTGTTACAATGTGTTAGCATTATCGTAACACTTGCATATCGAGGTAATCTCGTAGGATGGATACATACATACATTTGCCCTCATTTGTAAATACTATTCCAATGCACAATCTTGCTGAGTTTTTAAAACGCTACCATTTACAGAACCAAGAGCGGAGGTAGAACTTCTTGAATGACCCTCGTACATATATAATAGGCACGGCGTATTATGGCAGCGAGTCCACCTATACTATTAAAATAGTACGTGTTTGCGTGTATGGGGCCGGGCGTGTATTGGCACAAGATTGATTATTCAGTTGGCGGAGTTATTATGTATAAATGCATATCACAGATATTGAAATATTGTGTTCCAATATCTGTGGTTATATTTAAATGTCCGTGGTTATATTTAAATGTAGTCGGTATGAGTGGCCAGCTCTGACCACGCGCGTATAATCCGATCATAGATGATACTTAATACACTTAAGGGTAGACGTGGTATTATTGGTCGAAGCAAATTAAAAATCGATTTTCATTATCTAAATCAATATATTATTGAAAAATTACACTTTCATGTTTTGCAAAAGTCCATTCTACAAATCATACAGGGGCCTACTTTGACAACTTGCTTGATTTGTTGTTGTTAATGAGTTATGTAGGCCTACGTTTCACAAAAGTATTGTTGTTTCAGCCCTCTTTACAATATAACTCAAGAATGTGAATATTGAGGGTTATAATATTTTTACTGTATCAATATCATAATTAATGCAAGGGAGAAAAGTGTAGATTGGATTGTTAATATACATATTGTAACATAAAACACACACTTTTATTCCCATTCTGTTTTATAATTTTACGTTTGAAAAATGATGATGATGATGATGATAATAATAATAATAGTAATAATAATAATAATAATAATAATAATAATAATAATAATAATAATAATAATTACAGGCAATTTATTAAGCGCTTATATTGCACAATAATAATAATAATAATAATAGTAATAATAATAATAATAATTATAATAATAATAATAATTATTATTATTATACAGGCAATTTATTAAGCGCTTATATTGCACGCCACCACAGGGCACTTTACAAGATAAACAAAATACAACATTGGAATTACAATCAATTATTTAGCTACACGATAAAAATAACACTAATTAGCAAAATATACAATGGTAAAATAACAAAGGTAAAAAACAACAGTTCAAGGTCATACTGTGCAGATCACAAAACCGAGCAAAGAACAAAAAATATTTAATATGCCATTAATTTCGGGCATTAATTGCACCCAAGAAAACATATTATCTTACTCCCACATCAGAATAATTATGATGTTCAGTACAATCTAAGACCCTCTAGTACAATGTTTGTTTGTTTGTCGTCTCTCCGTGTGGAGACACACTTGGGTCCTGATGGGACCAGGCTCAATCAAAATACTTAAGTCAGGCAAAAAAGCCTATAGCATGCTGGCTTATATGGAAAGAAAAATGAGAAACAGATATGATGACAAAGAACAAGGAAAAGAAGGCCACTCTCAACAATCAATAGAACTATTATTTTACTGTCAGCCTTTGGGTCAAGTTTGTTCGTGCTATCAAAAATTACCAAGCGAGGGTCACGTGATGAGTGCCGAAGTGTGAGACACGGCTGTGCGGGAGCTCCTGAAATTTGGATAATTTTGGTGCTTTAAGCTAATTTTCAAGATTGTTCTGCCAATATGAGTCCTCCTAAGAAGACAGATAAGAGACCTGCCTCTCCAACAAAGCCTCAGGGAAATGCTAGACACGTTAAAGCAGCAAAAACTTTAAGCTTTCCTGATGAAGTTAACATGCAGAGCCAGAATACTTCCGGGTCACGTAGTCAAGATGGCGGCGCCCATGGCGATGCATCTCTCAACGAAACACTGCAACGTCAACACGATTCTACCATGTCCGCAGGTCCACCACAGTGGTTTCAAGAATTTGAAACCCGTCAGGAGGTGAGATTCGCTAATGTTTTGAAAGAGTGTAGAGAAGTGTTCGAGAGATTCAAGTTAGAAATGGATAATATGCAAGATGAAATCACAATGTTGAAACAAAAACTTGAACTCGCAGATGTGAAATTGGACGACCTAGAAAATAGGAGCAGACGAAACAATATTGTAATCTTTAACCTGCCTGAAGGGACAGAACAAGGTCCCGATTGTTGTAGCCTCATCGGTAATATGTTGAAGGACTGTAACATTGTTGACCAGGTCAGTATCCAACGTGCTCACTGCACTGGTAAGCTTAAACAGCCAGGTTCAAGACCTAATAAGCCACGTCCCATCCATGTTGGGTTTACCTTTTTCCAAGAAAAAGAAAAATGTCGTAAAGCCCTTGCAGATCTCTTCAAAAGTTATTGGACCATCTGAAGCTAAGCTTTTTGTGGCCAATGACTACTCACAGAAGGTGCAACAGCTCCGTAGGGCCAAACTTCAAGAACTTCGTCGCCTGAGAAATGAAGGGAAGAACGCGTTCCTTGTATACCCAGCTACCATCAAGATTCGAGAAGCTAATGGCGTTGTCAGAGATCCATAAACGGATTCATCTTGTGTGGACTGGCACGACTGGTGTATAACTGCATTTTGTGCACTTTATTGCTAACTTTCATTGGACATTCATGTATAAATTTGACTCTAATGCTTTTGCAAATGTTTCATTAAAAATAATACATGTGAATGCTTTGACATGATTTTTTGCTGAGCCGGTGAGGTGAAACTAGTCACATTTTGGTTTTTAGGCTCAGTTTTCACACTCCGGGAGTTGTTCTGAACATCTTTTTTGTGCACTTTATTGGAGAAGGAAAACAACATGGCTGTGAAAATTGACTGTTACTCCTGTATGACTTTTTTGCCTGTGATCAAATATTTCAGGCTGTGTGCACATTATTGAACTGATTTGAACACAAAACTGTATTCCAATGTTTTATCTGCTTGTACAAAAAAAACTTGTACAGTTCTTTGTTTAATTATGGACACTGATATTTGCTTCATATAAATGTATCTCTTTTTTAGTCACTGATTTATCCTTGTTTACAAATGTTTGGAATGGGCGGAGAGATCGACGGGGCTTTGGGGATGTGATTGGCTTCATTTCTTGCTTGGCTGTTTCGTGTGTCAGGGGCTTTGGTGGGTGTTTGTGTTTTGGTGCCTTATTTTTGCTGGTGGCCCCTTGCACCAATTGTGAAGCTAATTACGTTTGAAGCTCTCCGTCGATCTTTTGGTTTGTTCCCGTTTGTGTGAGTGGTATTTTTTTGGGGGGGTTACTCTAAATATTTTTTTTTAAAACTATTTTTGTGCCTACCAAATAATATTTTTGGTATAATTTATTGATCTATTTATTTATTTTTTGGCATGTTTAATTGTGTTCAGTGTGCTCTCTTGATATTTCAATCTTAAGGATTGTGCTGAGGGAGGGGTCTAAGGTTGGATTGAATTTGCTCTGGAATTTTGTGTTTATTTAATTTTTACGTCTGGTTCCTCAATCTTGATTTGGACTTTTCCGTCACCCCAATCTTTAAAAGCCATTTAAGAGAGCGCATGACCTTCCGCGTTTTGCTTTTTTTAAATTTAAAAAAAAAAAGGTTATATTTAATTTTGTTTCATTTTTAATTAAAAAATTTTTCTCAAATTTTGGGGGCTCCTGTTAGGCTTTATCCTTGGGCATACCGACTGGTTAGAACTGTATTCATCTTGAAGTTCTTACCATTTTTTTTTTGGTATTTCACGGATGGGTGTTAGTTGTTTTTTTTTTGTGTTTGTGTTGTGTATGTGTTGTCCATCTTCTGTGTGTGTGGTGTCCGTCTATACTGTTCTTTCCCATCTCTACAAATGTGAATGTGAGTCATGTAGACTATGGCAATATAATTGTAATTTTTGGGAGCTATGTAATAATTCTTTTATTTGTCTTAAAGAGTCTATCTTAGTGCTGGTGTGGAATAATAAGCTTCTTAATTTCCATTTAATGATTCAGGTCCCTGTTTATAATGAAAATATGCTTGAATGTTTTTGCAATTCAGATTTGTGTAAAATTGTGATTAATGGCTCTTAAATTTTCCACTTTTAATTGCAGAGGGTTACAGGATGGGTTTAAGCGTAAAGCTGTTTTTAGTTATTTTCATAAAAAAGGTGATGATATTATTTTTCTTCAGGAAACGCACTCGTCTGATTCTAATGAAAAATTCTGGAGTTCACAATGGGGCAGTCATTGTTGGTTTTCAAATTTTGCTTCCAGTAGCAGAGGGGTTGGAATTTTGATCAAGTCTAATCACAAAATTTCTGTCAATACTATTGAGAGGGACCCTGGAGGTAGATTTCTTATTCTTGATATTATAATTGATGGTTTTAATATGATTTTAGTGAACATTTATGGGCCTAATAATGATGATCCCGAGTTTTATTTTGAGGTTTTTTCTAAACTAGACAATCTTGACTCGTCTCGGTTGGTGATTGCTGGTGATTTGAATGTTGCTTTAGGCCCGCTTGACTACCGTGGCTCATGCCCAACTCAGTAATAAAAATGCTTCCAAAGCATTGAGTGCCCTTATGGATGAATTCAATTTGATTGATGTTTGGCGGAATGAGCATTCAACATTGCGTGGTTTTACAAGGCATCAAAAAAATCCTCCTGTTCTTTCTAGGCTAGATTACATTTTAGTTTCCTCTAATTTAGCTGATAATGTGAAACACTCTGAAATTGTCTGTGGGATTAAATCTGATCACTCAATTGTGAAATGTAAAATTTCTATTAATGTTCCCCCGAGAGGCAAAAGCTATTGGAAATTGAATTGTCATTATCTCAGGCATGATGCAGATTTTGTGTCTTTTATTAAAAACAAAATTACTGAATTCAAGGATATCCATAGGGATACTTCTTGTAACCCCCATATCGTGTGGGATGCTTTTAAGTGTACTGTTACTGGCCATTGCATTCAGTATTGTAGCAGAAAGAAGAGAGAAAAAATCAAAAACAAACAGGAGATTCAAACTAAAATTGACCAAATTAATAATGAAATCTCTAATGTTGGTCCTGATGCTCCACAGCAGCTTTCTGATTTACTTGAACAATTGGATTCATTGAAAGTGGATTTAAACAAAATTGTGGATCAGGAAACGGCTGGTTTGATAATTAGATCAAGGATTAAGTGGGCAGAGCATGGTGAAAAAAGTTCCAGATATTTTTGTAATCTTGAGAAACGTTCTAGCGACAAGAAAAATATTAATATTTTGAAAAAGGATACCGGCTCCATCATTTCAGATCAGAAAGATATTCTCAATGAATTACACTCTTTTATGAAACCTTGTACACTTCCAAATCTTCTCCTAGCAATAAGGATAATATAATTTCATATTTAGATAAACTTGATATTCCCCAATTTATGGATGAAAGTAAAAATAAGCTGAATAGGCCTATTTCCAAAGCTGAAATTTTAACTTCTTTAAAGGCGTTGAATATGAATCGTAGCCCAGGCTATGATGGTCTGCCAGCTGAGTTTTACATTGTTTTTTTCAATGACATTTGCGACATGCTTTTAAATTGTTATCACTACTCTTTTGAGCAAGGTTTCATGTCTAGTTCACAACGCAATGGTGTGATTACCTTACTTCCAAAAAAAGATAAGGATCCTCTCTTTGTGAAAAATCATCGCCCTATTTCGCTTCTTAATACAGATTATAAAATCATTGCTAAACTTATGGCTAACCGTCTTAAGCTTTTTTTGCATGAAATTATCCATGATGATCAAACTGGTTTTATGAAAGGGAGGAATATAGGCAATAATGTTAGAACTATTATTGATTTGATTGATTATTGTGACTCAAATGACATTCCTGGCTCTATAGTGTTGCTAGATATTGAAAAAGCATTCGACTCTGTTGAGCATGATTATTTGTTTCAGGTCTTGGAGGCCTTTAATTCTGGCTCAGATTTCATTCAGTGGGTAAAAACATTTTATTGTAATAGGAGAAGTTATGTCAGTAATAATGGGTTTCTCTCCGAAGGTATTTCTATGGAACGTGGCATTTTTCAAGGCTGTCCGATTTCGCCTCTGTTGTTTCTTTGCGCTATCGAAGTGCTGGCAATTTCAATCAGGAACAATGAGAATATCAATGGCATTAAGATTGGTGATGTTGAAAAAAATTGAGTCTTTTGGCTGATGACACAACTTGTTTTTTGCATGGGGATTTTGAGTCATTTAGAAATTTGTTTGATTCTCTTAGGACTTTTGCTGGGTTATCTGGATGCAAGATAAATATGTCTAAATCTGAGGCTATTCATATTGGTAGGTTGAAGGGTAGTGAATTTAAGCCCCTCAGCAATGAGGGTCTTGTATGGAAAGAGAATACCTTTAAAACACTTGGTGTTAATTTTTCATTACATGTGAATGCTTTGTATGAGTTAAATTTTATTCCTAAATTGACTCAAATTCAGCAAATTTTGAATTGTTGGCGTTCAAGAAGTTTGTCTTTAATTGGTAAAATTACTGTGATAAAGAGCCTTTTGCTGCCACAGCTTTTATACTTATTTTCGGTTTTGTGTATTACAATTCCTAAGACATTTTTTAAGAGATTGAACACTTTGTTTTTTAAATTTATTTGGAATGGTGGGAATGACAGGGTTAAAAGAAATTATTTATTCAATGACTACAGTGATGGAGGGTTGCGTATGATTGACGTTGAGGCTTTTTCACAAGCTCAGAAATTAGTCTGGTCAAAACATTTATTAGACCCCAATTATGATAGCTTTTGGAAATTTTTAGAGACACAGGTTCTTAAGGTATTTCATAATGATACTACAGTTTTATGGAAAGCTGATGCACCAAATTGTGTTCTTGCTTTGCTGAAAAATTCACAGTTAGCTGAATCCCTCAGGGTTTGGTATTTGTTCAGAGATAAGGTGAAAGAGAACCTTGGGTACAGTGACTATCATCTTCAGGATTCCATTTGGTGGAACCGAAAGGTGCGTCTTAAAACTAAGAAGTTCTTTTTTATCAGGATTGGTTTGAACATGGTATTTGCACTCTGGATGACCTTAATAGAGGTCATAACTTAGTGAAAACATTTGAAGATCTTGTTATGGAATTTGATATCTCTATTAAGGACAGAAGGAAATACAACTCTCTTATGAATGGTATTTTAATTGATTGGTTCTACAGTCCCAAAACGGTTCAGGTGAATATTTTTGATAACATAGTTGCATGCTACTTTGTTTGAAAATGGCAAAATTACCAAGTATTCTTACAATATTTTGAAAGCAAAGTACAGTCCTGTAAACACCGAACTATTTTGGATTGATGCCTTGAATCTTGAAGACGATATTGAATGGAATAAAATTCATGATAACAACTTTACTTGCAGTATTGAAATTCAGATGAGAGCATTTTACTTTAAAGTTTTTCATAGAGCTGTTTGTACCAATAAATTTCTTCATAAGATTGGTAGAACTGATTCTCCATTTTGTTGTTTTTGTAAAAAAAATGATGAGACCCTGGTACTTTTGTTTTGTGAATGTGAAAAAATTACTTGTTTGTGGGATAGCTTGAGTGCCTTGATTGAAAGTAAAACCGGTGAGTGTTTTGGATTCTCAAATTTTCAGAAAATGTTTGGTTTGGATGTTGAAGAATCTGAGCACAAAATGCCATCAACTTTCTTGTTTTATGTTTGAAATATTATATTCATAGATGCAAATTTCAAGATGTCAAACCTAGTTTTCAAGCTTACAAGAACATGGTGAAAGTTAAATTTGGCACAGAATATAAAATTGCAGAAAGCAAGGGAAAACTGGGTAACCATTTAAAGAAATTTTCCTTTGATCTTGGTTTTTAATGGGTTGCAATTTTCTTTTATCGTGGTGTGTTTATATATATTTTTACCCCTTTTTTCTTTTCTTTTTTTTCTTGCCATGGTGGACCATGTTATTTGCACTGTGAGATGGGAAAGTTTTCAGTGTTTTGTTTTGTCACTTGTCCTGCATGTTTGTGTGTTTGGGGGATGGGTGGGTGCGTTGATTGTTGAGGGGGTGTTTGGGTGGGATTTGTGTTTTTGTCTAGAAAATCCCTGGTCTAGTTTATTAATGCACTCGTAACCAACATTATTTGTTTGATCTTATTATGCATGTTGTATGGTGCTGATTCTGCCCACCCATGGCAGGGGGACCCAACAGTTGCCTTTGTGTTTTCATGCTTTTTGCTGGGCTACCACTTCTTTTTCTGCTTGCCTTTTCCATCATTCTTGGTAGCGTAGCATTTGCTCTTTTTTATTATTTTTTTAACAGAGGTATTGGTTGGGTCCTGTTGTCGTGGTGGGGCAGTAGTATTTAAATCTCATTGTCATAATCTGATTGTTTCTTTGCATATATCTTGGTTACCGTAATTAAGATGGGGTCTGGTGGACCATGTCTGTATGTTCTTTTTTCCCTTCCACCAGGCCCAAGTACAGGTGAATAAAATGGAAAAAAAAAAAAAAAAAAATTACCAAGCGCAAATTCTCCATTTCAGTTTCAGTTTTATTTAAAATCAAATATTTTAATAATAGAATGAATAGAATTTGCAGTAATTTGTCTTGCATGGGCTGATTGTGCAGGCGGCATAGGAAGCGCAACACGTGACGTACGAGGCTGGCGAAGATACAGGGTTGACAGCCCCATTCCAAATACACGGTTAGCAATTACAAATGGAAAATTAACATACTTGCAGTGGGGTACTTTGTAGAACCCCGACGGTTTTAGAGTAAGATGATTTTGCTTTGACACCACATAACAAATTTAGAATTGTTTGTGAAGATTTCATGATTATGTGTGAATCCAATGGCGACCTCAAAATTGGCGATATCGCTTCCATCACCGCCTGGATTGTGCACGTTATTCTCGCACAATCTGCAATCGGTCAATTATTGCTTATCCATGTGTAAGAAATTTAAGGATAATGAAAGTTAAGGTGATACTCTCCGAAAAGTTTTCCAATAAAATAGTTTCTTAAAAATATACATAACCTTTGTTACCAGTGCGTAGTTATTTTTTGAGAAAAATGCAAAATTGGTCACAAAATTGGTCACAATATTTATCAGGGGGTGTATTACCACCTTAAAGCCATAATGTGTGATTTGCGTCACAGCGACGCCCTCAATTTTACTCGGATTTCTACTTTTTGCATAATTATAATGCCCAGTGATGTACTAAAATACCACATAAAAGACTAAGCCTGAAGTGCTTTAAAAACAGTAAAATTTAACTTTTATATTAAAACCGGGTCGACCCGGTTTTATTCAGAGTTCATCGGTCGACTGCTTGCTAACATCTCCCGTGGATGTCAGCTTATGTGTACACACACGTCGAACGCGATGCTCAGTGTAGTATTACATGCTACGATCGGCGAGCGTACACGCATTGTAGGTGCTGGAATGAAATCGCAATTTTCTTCGTTATACCTCATTTGTTTGGCTCGAAATTAAAAGGGGATAATGTGATCAGTGAAAACAAACATTTAAATAGGAATCTATTCTTTATGCAAATCACACATTATTGCTTTAACACGTTTTCTGTCAAACGTTTTGTGTTTGTTGGGTTATCATAGTTGATATGTCATGGTTCTTTAGACATAGAACACGCATACACCACCTTTATCAAATAATAGATAAACTGAACCAAAGTTCAATGGCAGATGGTAAAATTACACGCTATGGTACGCCTCTTACAAACACAATAACCACAGTAAAGCATACAAACTGAAGACATCAAAATAATGATGACCATGACCAAGGGGTTGGTGAGGATTGCTTTATACAGTAAAATCCATGATCGCTCTCGTAAAATTATTCCAAGAGCTACTGACTTTTTACTTGTTAGTTAGGTTGAAATAGTCATTTCCTTTCATATTTGTATGCATGTATGTCCAACGCAGTCTTGTTGCATTCGATATGTAGTAAACGTGTGTAAACAACAAAGATTTTTTTATTCTTTTGAATTTTTGGCGCACTAAAAGCACAGCAGACATTTTGGATTCATTGGCACAAAAAGATGCATATTATTAAGACCATGCACCAGAGTTTTCGCACGCGTTGAAGTCTCACCGTTTTAAAAATACGTTTTGTGCATAGTTATGACAGGTTTTTTTTTCTTTCAAATACGTCGATTTCTCAGAGTTCAAAAATACTATTTTACAAACAATTCAAATATAATTGCAGCAAATGTGGTGTTTAATATCACATACAGAGTTCAAATGTCATGAGTCTTGAGATAAATACCCCATAATTAAGCAGAGCTGACGCTGTCGCTTGTCATTTGAGGTTAGCTTATAACATAGGCTGAAAATTAGCGATCCTTAATGAAACAAACAAAATAGATAGAAGTTATTTAATCATTCTTTCGTTTGACATTTTCAGATCCGTGACCATGGCAAAGCATCTATTTAATAAACATAAAGTACCAACTAAAGAAAGTCACATCAAGATTAGTATCGACCTGGTCGATGCCGCACGCAATCAGTTGGATTTTCTTACCACAGTCGATGAACATCCAAAGCTATATTCAAAAACACTCACCAAAAATGCAATATATCGTTATGAGAAGTTCTGGTTACCGTTAGCAGCAGCCAATAAGGATAAAGACCTTGCAGCTCCTCTTGACATCCATTGGGTATGGCATTGTCACATGCTCGCTCCATACTTCTATGAGAAGGATTGTATGACGCTTCTGTCAGGTGTTGTTGTGGATCATAAATTGATGTCTGGGCGAGTCAGACGTGCTGCTCTCGAACGAGCTAGGGTATTATGGGAAGAGAAGTATATGCTGGAACCATTCGAGGTTAACGTCGATGCGGAGCCAGTGGCATACAATGAGTCGTACAAGTCTAGATGTTCGTACAATTTGGAAGCGGCAGTCAGCAGACAGAGGCTTTTCTTCTATCAGGTATCATTGCCACATTATAGCGATATCAAGTTTCTGAAAAACGGTGTCTCACGCTACAAGAAGTATCTGTTGCTGAAGAGGTTAAATGCAGACACGTTCTTAGTGCCTTGCTACGACTTTGACCTAATTTGGCATTCTCACCAGCTTCACCCATCACTTTATAAGCAGGACACAACTGTCATTTTAGGACGAATGTTCAATCATGACGATTCAGTTAACGATCGCGAACCCGATTCGAAACTTGTACGGTCAGATAAGCAAACACGGGAACTGTGGAAAGAAACATTTGGCGAGGAATTCGCTCTGAATGGATGTATGTTTCGCGGAGAACCCCCAGTCGGAAAACTAGACACAGTTTCCACAGAACAGATATATTCCATTTCAAGTAAAATGGCGGCAGTGGATATAAATAAGCTGAGCTTACAGAATCTGGATCAGAATGAAGAGAAATTTTCCCTACGACTTGCTCTATCTGGGAAAAGACTCGGTCCGACCATACTGAAATTAAAAGGTCCACAGAGGTCTTGGGAAGACAACAGGGATGGAGTTGTTCGTTTCACGTTCGACACTGGTCAGTATACTGCACTGCAGTTTCAACTGGTGGACAAAAAGGGATTCCTTTGCTTCACAAGTAAACAATCTTTTGGAAGTCATACGTTTCCTTTCCTGCCAGTCGTAGACACGACCCCATCTAACGGCAAGAGGATTGAACAGACATTACCACTCACGGGTGAAGCGGGCAGTCAGCAGAACCTAAACTTGTCATTTTCTGCGTTTGTGCGACCACCAGTAAAGGGACCTTGCAAGTTCAGCCTAGAAGCCGAGCCATTTCAGACGTATACTATGCCTGAAAATATCGAACAGCTCTGGGGTCCAATACCACTTGCCCGGCTACCCGACGGCGTACCAAATACTTGTATTGTAGCATCAAACAAGTAAGTGTTATACCGTAAAACCTCATCTACAAGCATATATGATGCTTTTATTGAAAGCTAAATTAATCCAGGCGCAATCCATCGACGAATGCATAACATTATTGAGTTTGAGCAATTAAATTACTGATACAAGCATATACAAACAAGTACTATAGTAAGACAAATCTGTTGTATTGGCATATTTACGGCAGTTTCGTATTAATTAAGATTTCATCAAAACATTATGCTTGTAGACGAGGTTTTACGGTATTTGGACAATTAATTGACAATTAATTGATTTTATGCTATTATTGAATTGAATAGAATAGCATCTAACATGCAGGGTTTGCAGGTTTTTGCCGCAGGTGAAAATGAAAAAAAACCCACGGTTTTAACCGCGGTTTTTACCGCTTGGCAAAAACATTTTTTGCCGGCAAAAATGGCAAAAACTAAAAAATTGATTAGTTCACTTTTTCATCTCAAAACAAGTTATTACGTTACAAAAATAATTTCCTGAGTGTAACTAGCCCAGATTTTGTAATTATAATTAACATATTAAGAAATTAAAGGCATGGGGTTTCATTGCTCTCTAGTGCATTTAACTGAAATGTGGCGTATGAAATTCAAAACTTTTTGATGTTAATTATAAAGGACTGGATGAGAAAAAAAAACCATGTTGAATGAGTCATAAAAAGTTGTGTGTTACTGTTTATGAGCTTTCTGTGTACCTTTATAATATTTGGCTGATATGAGTTTTTGTCAGTTTGTACAATTTTTGCGGGTGTAAAACCAGGCAAAAACAGGTTTATGCCAGTTGTTGCCACTTTTCTGGCAAAAACAGGTTTTTGCCGGCAAAAACCGAACACTGCTAACATGTCTAAATGGTTTCCTTTGTTTATTTATTAATTACATCATTAAATTAGAATATCGATTATGATTTATTCCCTTCAAAACATATGTTGTTCATTTAAAGATTTTTATACATATAAAGATCTTTATACAAATGATAATCTGGACACGCTCTGTCACTTTTGAAGCGGTATTAGGATGCCCTGAACAGATTCATCAGGATCCCTGAACAGATTCATCAGGATCGTTCATAAAAGTCACTGGTAAACAAATGTTCTCAAAACAGATCCAAAATAAAACAATTTGGTACTCACTAGAAATATTTCGATTCCTATCAGGAATCTTTTTCACTCTGGTTTTGGTGAGAAGTAGTGTTTCTAGATGTTATCGGCAAACTTTGTGACTGGTCTTGATGACGTCACATGGGTTGCTTGCCGAATGATGATCTGATCGTAGATCCGATCACGTCTGTACGCCCCTCGTCCTTGTTCATGGCGATGTTGCCTCTGCTTCGTATCCATATGGCTTCTTTGAGCCAGCGAGTTGTTTTGTTGGTCTCTTGGTCGATGGCTATGGCCTCCTCCCACCCAATTACGTGATTGTTTCTGTATGTTCTGCTATAGCTGATTTGTATGTTTCTTTGGCGGATGCTTTTCTCTGTGCTCTGGTAAACATTTTCTCACCGGCCTTTTCAGATTTAGTCTTGTCTTCTTTTACCCTGGTTAACAAGTAGTGGGCCTGTTTCCCTATATAAGTTTTTGGGCAGCTCTTGCATGGAATTTCTTAGACTGCTTCGGCTCTCTGGAGGGGGTCTCGTTTATCTTTGGAGTGCACAAGTGCTTTGCGGATGGTGGCATGTGGTTTCAGGGATGTTGAAAAACTATGCTTTTTTTAAAATTCTAGACACTCGCTCAGATAAGCCTTCCACATACGAAAGAACTACAAGGTCTTTGGTTTTGTCTTGACTGTCGCTAGCTTTGCTTTTCTTTTGCTTAGGGAGATCTTTTCCTCAGCTATAGTAGAACATACAGCAACAAACAATCACGTAATTGGGTGGTAGGAGGCCAAAGTCATCGACCAAGAGGCCATATGGATACAAGCAGAGGCAACACCACCATGAACAAGGACAAGGGGGCGTAACGAGACTTGATCGGATCTACGCTCAGATCATTAATCGGCAAGCAACCCATTGACGTCATCAAGACCGGTCACAAAGTTTGCCGATAAGATCTAGAAACACTACTACTCACCAAAATCAGAGTGAACAAGATTTCTGATATGATAGGAATCGAAATATTTCTAGTGATTACAAATTTACTTATTTTGGATCTGTTTTAAGAACATTTGTTTACCATGTATTGGAATGATTTGATGACACACGTGCCCTGTTCAATTCAGAGCAAACCGAGGCTATATTGCTTGAAAATGTATTTGCTCCATTCCCGACTCCATAGCATAGACACACACAAACGAACCTCTTCTAGTGAATGGAATTTGTCCAGCGTGACTTACGAGGTGTCGCCATAGTTGGAACGTATAATATTATAAATACTTTTATTTTCATGCACAAATTCATTTATATGATTGATAATAGAGAAATGTTGCTTATCTTACTTATTTTATATATCAATTGTACAATCACTCATAGATTAGAGTAAAAGTGTTCACCCATTAAATGTTTACTTTTTTCCTTCTGTAGATTATTCAACCACGCTCGGCAGCTGACGTTTACATGTCGGGTGATTCATTCCATCCCGTTGATGATGTCAGCGGTTCAGATCTACCTGAAAGACAAAATGGTGTGCGTTTCTCATCTGATTGCTGCAGACCAGCTCCCCTCACCTAAGCAGGTCAGTCGCATGCTCTACACACTTTGATCAGCTCGTAATTGGCGGGAAATTGTTAGGCTTTTACCACTACGTCAAAAAGTAGACCCACATTAAGAGTGATGCAGTTGACCTGTCTGGTCTACCTTTTGCATGTTAAAGAAAGTAGACAAACGTATACACCAATCCGAGAAGCGTTTACTGTATTTGGCCCTCTATTGACGGCAACACAGATGTACCAGAGCGGGAGATTTAATTCGTAATTCAATACTCATGATCGTGTATTGAATATCACTGTTGTGTACAATTCCCGAGTACAATTCTGTATAGCACACAATAAATAATGGATGGAACCCCCGACCTCGGGACACCGCAGTTTTACATCGGGGACACCGCAGTAATGGCGAAGTCGGATAGGTGTATAGGAATTTAATTAATATTTTGTGATGCTTCTTGTGAGATGTCACAAGACCGTTCTTGAAATAAAATATATTGATATTAATCCACTATGTCACGAGGCCCGCCGATTTCGAGCTGATCAAACTATAGTTATGTCTTTGTAAACCAAAGGTAAAAGACTTGAAATAAACGAAGTGTATCAATACGATTCTGAAGATTATCATTCATCCAGGGTAAATAACTATGAACTTGAGGAAAGAAAAAAGCAAGGTACACCAACTTGATGTGGGGAAACAAGTAAAATGCAGACTAGACAGTATGCAGGGGGATACAAACAGCAAATGTAGGCAGAAGAAGTAGGCAAAGTTCGATAGCCAAAATTTACCAGTTCCTTGTTTCCCCACATCAAGTTAGTCTGCATTTTGTTGTTTCCCCACATCAAGTTGGTGTACCTTGCTTTTTTCTTTCCTGTTGTTCTTATTCAAGGTATCCTCTTGTATCATTTATTGATCCTTGATGTGTTTTGTGTCCTCGTCCGTTGGATTCACCATTACCTACTTTTTATGAACTTGAGATTATAATCTGATCTACTGGACATCAGGCCCTGACGTTAAAGCGGTAAAAATTCGTTGACATGTGAACTTCGATGTTGTGTCACAGGTCGAAGATGAGCCTAACCTCTGAGGGATCTTCTTGAGAGCTGAACAGGTAGTCCCCTGCCAAGTTGTGACGTAGCAGCCCGTCTCCCTTGTTAAGTGAAGGCTCCTCTCGTTTGACATAAATCGCTTGACTCCTCTCTCAAACCATCTGCTTTCGCGATCTAATATTTTGACATGTTGTCAAACGAATGATTAGTGCTGTCTATTAAAGCCTTAATGTACGATCTTATAATATGAAATTGGTTAATTTTTTTTCAAACCTGATTTTTTTTTGCATATTTGTAATGTTTACACATGTCCCAACTTGCACCTAAATGGAATCGGCCAAATTTGTTTTCTTTGTAGGTCAACAGAGCAAAGTTCGACATATTATCATAATTTTTACTGATATTATTTCTACATTTTGAATAAAGAATAACAAAATTTAAATTTGACGGAAATCGTACATTAAGGCTTTAAGCATGCTCTCTAAACAGCAGAGTCTCGCCAACCAGTGCTAGCTCTCCTATGCCATGTATGCTGGTACATACGCTTCGCTAGAGTTCTTGTGTCCCCTAAGTGTAAGTCATCGCATCTACTGTCATTACACTTGTGTCGTATGGCCTTAATGATTAGCGCCATCTAGAGTGTAATAAGGTCATATCTAAAATGGCCGCCTCCATTGTACCACCTTTTCTGGTAATAAGTATATCATCCGCGATTTTGTAAAGTGTGTCAAGTGGCTGAAACGAACTCACGGCATTTTCGCGAAATATTATGTGCAAAAATCGCGGAAAATGAACCCTCCCATCGAAAGTTCAAAACATTCTTGCGTTCAACTATCAGATTAAGCGTTATTTTGAAGTGCATGCGTTGCAAAGCTAATTTGATACAAAGTTCACCTTATTACATTGGTTGTTGTATTGATCAGGTTCTAACATACCGTAACTAAGTTCTGTCATGGAGGCAGCCATTTTAGATACGACCTTATTACACTCTAGATGGCGCTAATCATTAAGGCCATACGACCAGGCGGCATAGGAAGCGCAACACGTGACGTACGAGGCTGGCGAAGATACAGGGCTGACAGCCCCATTCAAAATACACGGTTAGCAATTACAAATGGAAAATTAACATACTTGCAGTGTGGTACACGGTCGTGCCCCGACGGCTTTAGAGTAAGATAATTTTGCTTAGACACTACATAACAAATTTAGAATTGTTTATGAAGATTTCATGATTATGTGTTAATCCAATGGCGACCTCAAAATTGGCGATATCGCTTCCATCACCGCCTGCATACGACACAACGCTGAATTGCGTACACGATGTTACTTTGTTTTACAAAATTTTATCATAAAATATTTAAAAAAGATATAAATACTATAATTGCGCGAAATCCATTCATTTTCATAGGTATCTGCCGAGAATTATCTCACCATGGATATTATTGCGGGGGAGAGAGCACTTATTATTAAAGATGCACAAGGAGACTGGGGTATATGCCTAGGTCGATGGGAGGGGTTCCGCAAGGGAATCCCTGGAACACCAGGTAAGAATTAAGATCACGGACTGGGCCATATTCCTGGGTACATTGGATGGGTTCCATAGGAGAATCTCGGGATTGTAAATCATCAGAATCAGTGGTTCAAGCCAGGTTCGTATGTCTGTTACACAATATAATAAATAAGGCAAATCCTGGAAAGGAATAATAATTATCAGACCACCAATCTTTTTGTCATTATCACACTACTGTTATGAAAATTAAGAAAATATTTCATATGAAAAGGATTTATGATGTATGATTGTAGATCATTAGCATATACATGAGAGGAAAATGCTCAATTTATATATACTGCGCCAAAACAGTATCCTTACACTTGGAAAAATAATCACAATTTCATCTAATCCTGCACACTATTGTACCTAAATCTGGAGGAGTATAATTAATGAGAAAGTGACTTTTGAGCGTTGTTTTTTTACCACTGTTTCTATACCCGAATTGAACAGGGTCTAAATAATCCATAGCGTTATTGAAAAGTGCTTCTCTTTCGGTCAAAAATACCGATCGTCAGGCAATTTTCTGTGAATTTCTACCATATATGTCTCAACCTAAATCTGAAATCCGGAGGAGTGTAATTAGGGAAAAGTGCCTTCTCTTTCGGTCAGTAATACCGATCGTCAGGCAGTCTTCTGTGAATTTCTACAACATATGTTTCAACCTAAATTTGAAATCTGGAGGAGTATAATTAAAGAGAAAGTGACTTTTGAGCGTTGTTTTAACTACTGGTCCTTTGCCCAAATTGAACAGGTTTGTGTACAGAACGTATTAGCATGTATGTCGTTCGTTGTGTGGCCCACTGAGATCGATGATTTTTACTGGGCTGAGATTTTCCATAGTGATAGAAAAACGTGCTTCTGTTTTGTGCGCAATATCGCCTCGTCATACGATTTTCTGCGAATTTCTAGAAAACATATCTTAACCTAAATCTGAAATCTGGAGGGGCACTTTTCAAGATGAAGTATTCGCATGCATCTCTGCCGTTTTGAGACCGATTGCGATGATTTCAAGTCGGGGTTCAAGTTTACGGTGTTGATAATCAAATTATCAAGGATTTTTTTATCATAATTTGATTGCTTTTAATCTTAATTTAGTCCCCCAACATGTGCTGTTTACTGCACTGCTCAGCGTGCAGTACAGTCACCAGAGCAAATTATTTATATACGCAATCCAATTAAAATGTGTTTAACAACAAGGGATTAAGGCCTTCGCACTGTCAATGTGATTCCAGTCACTCCACACAGTGGTGAAATCAAACTATAGCGTGCTGTGAAGGTGGAGGAGACTATTAGCTATATTAAAGTCCAGCATTGTGTTAACCATTCGACTCGACATTGCTCTTAAGAACTCTCACCCTCCTGAACTGTCACCCTCCTGTTGATCACAACACATATTATTATTTTCAGGTATATCAGGATCAAAATCAAGCAAAGCTGTGAAGGGCACCCCGGGGGTCCCAGGCAGCCCTGGTCACCTATCTATCCGTTTCTACAACCTGAGGACGCAGACATGGCACCGTGCACAGATCTCAAACCAGACGCGCAAGTCCAAGGAGCGCAATTTCTCGTTGACCATCGAGGGCATCCACTTTAGCCTGAAGACTGGAAACATGACTATCCAGGCCAACACGTACGAGGTGTCGCAGAACATCTGTCTCGGCTTCAGCATCGCCGTGCTGCACGTGCTCTGTCAGCCGCGCAACCTGCTCGACAAGGGCAAGGTCGTGAAGAAGCCCAGTGGCAAACGGCCCATCAACGCCATCGAATCGGATAGCCTGCCCATGGTGGTTGCCGTGGGTTACATGTACGATACGCCGTGTAATAGTTACATGGGTATTGGGAGTGCGGGAGCTGCCGGGGGAGATGGTGCGGGTGATGGAAGTGGGTGCGGTGGATGTGGAGGTTGTGGTGGGTGTGGTGGATGTGGAGGGTGTGGTGGGTGTGGTAGTTGTGGAGGGTGTGGGGGTTGTGGCGGATGTGGAGGCTAGATGCCCATAACCAATATGTGAATAACCAGGTTATGGTGACTTCTTCAGACAATGCAAAGAGCTGCAAAGGTATATGTATAGCCCGAGAGATATTATAATAGTCATGGGTTTGCGGTTATCAGTATTACTAGCACGACGTTCTAGCCAATCGAACCTAATACCTAATTTTTCCGCTCTTCTCCAGTGTGTCTCTGTGGCTCAATTGGCTAGAGCGTCGTGCTAGTAATACGAAGGTTGCCGGTTCGAATCCGGCCAGATGCACTTGGTTTTTTTCAACGTTTATGTGCGCTGGCTGCTCAGGTAACGATTAAAATTAGTTCATCCTATCAACCTTGAGAACTAAGGATAACATTTTCATCCTATGTGACCATGGTGACATTGTATACTAGTAATTCTTAAAAATATACAGTTTTGATGTCTTCCGCTATATATATAGGAATGCGACGAACACCATTCGATCGATTTCAACGAGTGAGTCTTAAATCCGAGCTAAAAGATGCAGCTGCTGGTTACAATTATGGTATATATATCTGATATACAGGGGTGAACATAACTTCTTTTGACATCATCTCCGTCACTCTACAGATAATGCCCTGCTTTGACCTTAAAACTGGTAAAATGTAATGATATGTTGCATAATCTTGGTTATACTCCTTTCCTTTCCTCAGCTCTGTAGGTAAAAACAAATGTTCAATGTGCGACACATTTTTGGTATCAGTTGAACTTAGGTGCAATTGTGACGGAGATGACGACGGTGACGGAGATGACATTCGCTACAAAAAAAGCCAAAAAAAAAATACATCAAGTTGGCAATAAAGATTGAGCCAAACACTTTTACTACACTGGAGACCTATATCTTTCGTATATACTGTAAAAAAATAATAGAAAAATCATTTTGAAATGTCTATTTTCCAAACTTTCAAATAAGCACCTTACCGAATAATGACCCGTATGCTCCCCGGAATTTTGAGGTGGTGGGTCTTTGGGAGCTGACGGCGTACCGGTATTTTGGAGATGGAAACAAATAAAAGGGGTTCTTTTGGTGTCAAAATTAAAGGTCTTTCTTGGCTTTCTGGTTTGAAATCACCTGACAAAAAACGCAAAATGTGAGGAATGAATTTAAAGGTCTTTTAGAGCTGAAATTATCAAAATCAAGGTTTGTCAATGCTCTGTTTTCATGGTTTTGGTAAAATTCAGGGGTCTTTTGTTCGGAGCTGCGCGGCAGTGGCGTGCGCAGCACATTGAAAGTGTGGGGGGCAGGTTGTTCAATTCCCCGAATGGAGTCTGATTAGGAGTACAAACGAGCGGAATGACTGATTTCCCCGAATGACCAACAAAAGTGGGGGGGTCATGTGCCCCCCTGCCGCCCCCCCTTGCGCACGCCACTGCTGCGCGGTCCAAAAAACAGGGGTTTCTCCGAGGAAGCATACCGTTATGGTAATTTCCGGGTCATTTGTGTTGAGTCCCCCCCCCCTTGAATAACAACCACTTATTTAGATATTATATATAGTCCTATAGATTATATTATAAAAAAATATCTACCAGCTACTTAAGGCCGACGTGTAAAAATGGCTGAAGTAGATATGTATGGTGTAATTATTTACAAAGAAAACATAAGAGCTCAAGTTGAACTAATAAAGCGGTATATATTTTACAACTTGAGTATCGCAGTAGTATTCATAATATTGTAAATAATATAGGTTGTCGTATTAGTTAGTAATCATCCAGCGGCGTAGCTGGGATTTTTTTCAGGGGGGGGGGGGCAAGCCTGTTTGGGGCGGGGCCCAAACTAGGGGGGCGGGGGCCCAAATAGACAAATTTGCCAGGCTCATTGATAATAATCGTATGGTATATTGCATATCGTATGGATTCCAATATCTCTCTTTCCCTCCTCTCCCACTCTCTTCTCTCTTTTTTCCTCTCTCTCCCCCCTTTTCCTCTTTTTTCCTTGCACTAGGGGGCGGGGCCCAAATAGGCACTGTCACTGTAATCATCGTGCTGTCATGGTTATTGCACAATAGCATGAAACTGTTGCATATAATACAAATGATTAATAAAAACAATAGTTTAACACTAACACTATACCGGGAGCGCGGTGGCAGAGCGGAACGGGCTCCGACTCATAATCGGAAGGTTATGGGTTCGAGCCCCGGCGACGCCATCGTGTTGTGCCCTTGAGTAAGGTACTTTATCTCGATTACTCCTCTCCATCCAGGTGTATCAATGGGTACCGGCATTCTTTAATGCTGGGAAAGGTAACAGACTCGGTGTGGAGGAGGTGTAGCGATCCCCCCACAGCAACATTACATGGAGGAGTCTGGCCCAATCGCCAATGCAAGAGAGATGGGCACTCCGTTCACTGTTTATATATACACTTGTTCGTCTCCAGCTCCTTTACCCTTTTTTAACAAGCATGGAAACACAATCACAAATTGTATCTTTACACAACTCGTTATATCCCAAGCACTTTAAACATGATATCTTGACTCAACTATATACACCAGGCACAAAAAGAAACTCGTCAGTTATATTCATCCTTGCTGTTCAATAACTTGATAATTTTGGATTATTATGAAATATACATTTTGTTAATTGGACTTTTCTTTCTCACTTGACACCCTGTTCGTGAACATTGAGCAAGAATTGACCAAGTTATACGCTTCCAAACTCTCAAACCCCAAAATGAAAAGTTGCAATTTTAACGATTCAATTGTGCCTGTTACACTGTGTGCTTTATTGATTGGCCCGTGGTGCTTGTGTGCAATACAACGATGCGTTCCCATTGAAAATCGTTGAAAATGCAACTTTTGATTTTGGGGTTTGAGGCTTTGGAGGCGGATATCTTGGTCAATTCTTGTTCGTTTTTCACGAATAGGGTGTCAAATGAGAAAGTAAAGTCTAATTAACAAAATGTATATTTCAGAATAATCCAAAATTATCAAGTTATTGAACAGCAAGGATGAATATAACTGACGAGTTTCTTTTTGTGCCTGGTGTAGTTAATAATTAAAGCCATAATGTACGATTTCCGTCAAATTTTAATTTTGTTATTCTTTTATCCAAAATGTTGAAATAATATTAATAGTAACTGCAGTGGCATAGCGTGAGTCAGCATGAGTCTTCCTATCCTACTTTCGCCAATTTTCAAATTTTTCAAATGGATTGGAGGGGGGGGGCACGCTACGCTAACTCTGCATTATAAGTATTTTAGTATAATGCTAGAAGTTTATTTTGTTTGGATAAATGAATAAACTTTCCATTGAAAATAATACTTTCTTTATAATATATATGTTGTTTCATTTGTTGTTCTTGGATAGAAACGTAACCATTTCAGTATGATGATTTGAAATTAGTAATCTACATGATCTAGGCCTACTCCGAAATGGTTATCAATTGGGATGAGCAAATGAGAGCCTACGTTCTTGAGAAAGACGGAAACCAACAATTAACCCTATAAAACTGAATCTGTAAAGTTAACCAAAATTGGACCTTAAAAAATTAATGCAAATTCATCCTGCAGGGATGACGTGAAAAGTGAAAAATATTGTCACACGGGATCGGGATAGAAAACGCCAGGTAAAACAGTTGCCGATTTTACGTGAGCACTGTCAGCACGTTCACTGGAGTAGTTATTTGGTGGTCTGTGCCCATAAACAGTGAGCGGTATTTATTCAGTAAACTAGGGGGTCAAATGTTTTTGATCTCCGTGATAGTCCTCGCGAAACACTGTGTATTCAGGTTCAGTGTTGATGAGATGAATCTGGTTCATTTGCAACTATCTGCTGCTCAATAAACATGGTAAACGCAGGTACATAGGCCTATTATTATCTGCATGATCTCAACAGAGGAGTTGACCTTTGAATTCGATAAAGCTTCGTGGCCCATTATTTATTTAACGGAAAATCGGCCCGGAAAATCGGCAACATGGCCGCTACAATGAGTACAAATCAATCTCTACTCGAGTCTTTTGTGAACAATAATACTGTGCGGGTCGTTGCCGTGACCATACTGGTATTTGTTATAATAAATCTACTAAAGCTACTGGTACAAGCGCTACAAGATAGGTGGGACAATGAAAGAAAACTGAGAGATTTTGAAAAGCTTAAAGTCAACCCCAGGCACTGGCTGTTTGGACACACTGCTATGGTACGTATTAATAATTTATAGTGATAGGCCTACTAGTATTTTATAACATGTTATTTGATAGGCTTATAAAAACGCTAAATATAAATGTTTTCATTTTGTGTTCCGGGAAATGAAGAAGTTGTAGCTGCGTTGCGTGTCACATAATACTAGGGGCCAGATAATAGGAGCATCAATAGGCTATAGGAGGTTTTTGGGCGCCCTCTTACGGGAGGGCCCCTTGTCTTGGAATTGGATTTCGCCCCGGGATTTACTTTTCTTTTTTTGGTTTTGATATGCCTCCACCACGAATTAGCAGTGTTTTTAAGCTTTTTTACACAGTCCGTCTGTGCTTCCTTCCGTTGCTAAATGGACAGGCGGATTGACTTCAGATTTGCGTATAAATAGGTGGGTCATGGTCAGAAACTCTGGTTCCCCCTTTTTTGGGGGGTTGGGGGGTGGGGGAGGTGTTTAAGGTCGTATAGTTCAAAGGTCATTTCAGGTCGACTTGTAAATTTGGTCTCATGAACAGTTCAAACCTATTGCGGGTCCTATTTTGCACCCATTATTTATTATGTTTTGATGAATCCCAAGTGTGTGAAAATATTGGAGCCAACACATAATACTATACCTGTATGTTGGGTTTAATGTCAATAAATTGACATAATAGGCCTAATGATAAAATTGGATGCTTTACGCCCAATATTTGTTGGTCTCGCTATAATTTTTTAACTATTGGACATTTTTAAAACTCATATAGCTTTTTTTTGGCACGTAGAAAGACTCATGTTAGTTAACTGATCCCCGGATCCACACAGGCCCCGGGGGTACTCAAGTTTGGTTTTGGTAGGGACGTGCCGCTGAGATTTTGGAAGTAGACCCATAAATATACAAATTTTTCAAAAAATTTGGACCCATTGATATACCAAAAGTCAACATTTTCGGCCGAATTTACCCAAAATTGTCTTAGTTTTTACTAATTTTCCCAAAATTTTGGGAAATTTTGGCTAGATTAAGGAAAAATTGGGCTGTTTTCCGAAAAAATTGAGAAAATTTTGAAAAAAGACCCATTCATATACCAAAATAGGCTTTGAAAAAGGGGTCATTGATATACCAGAAGGCTGATGTTTGCGGCACGTCCCCGTATGGTCATTTGTAGCCTATTGAGTACCCCCCGGGCACAGGCCCCATAATGATCATGATGATATATAATTGCATAGGCTTATAATATATAGCTGACAATAATTCACAACACATGTTATTTCTGTTCAGTTAGATCCTACTATAATAATAAGCAAGTTTGCCCATGAAGCTTCCAAAGCAGTCACCGGTGTTGCTCAAGTATGGCTGGGACCATTCCGATGTTACCTTGCTGTTCTTAGCCCAGAGACAATCAAAACTATTCTTGGTACTGCAGGTAAGCTTACATAATTTATGCGTTATTTTGTATAGCGTATATACACTGAATGCAAAAATTATCTTTACTCTTGAAAAAGAGCCTTTCCTGGTTTGACACATCTTTGGATTTGCTACCACAAGCCTACAAAAGGCTACAAGCAGAAAAAAACTCACATTTCTTCAATCACTGAAGACTACTAATTGTTTAAATGTTTCTTCTATATATGTGATGCGATCAATCAAAATCAGTCGGAACTCGGACATAATAAATTTTCAGTTTCTTATATGAGAGTAAAAACATTTACAAAGCTGCATTTTGCAGAAAATCCTATTTAAATTGAACAACCAGTTCCAAAGATATGAGTAATTAAAGTGTTTCCCAAACAACAGGAAACAATAGAAAAAAAATATTCCTTTGTTTGGCTATATCTCAAAATCAATATTTTTGAGTTCCGACTGATTTTGCTTGATCGCATCACATATGACATATGTCACACTTTTTCACAGTTCCTTTGTTTTAGTTTTCTTTTTAAATCGAGTTTCAGTGCTTTTGTTTGAACTTTCATTCAGTATTTTGTGTGGCCACCATCATTGTACATTTGTCACATACTGCTGACAGGCGTTTGATCTCTCTAGCACTCCCGCTACCTTGTCAATCCGATTTTGGCGCCTCAGAATAAAGCAATGTGGTAGCAGGCTTATAATTATCCTCTCATTGACCTCCGCTTAAACACGTTTAGGATGTCCCATACGTTCTTCCAAAGGGTCAGACATCATCAGAGATGGTCACGTGGACTCCATGAAGGCAAGACTCTTCGTGCCCATTTGATCCCGATCCCTTGTCGGGAGCACTGTGCAACAGTTGTAAATAATAATAGTTTCCACACAAAATACCGAAGGAAACAAACTGAAACAAAAGACCTAACAAAAAATAAAGTTGTGAAAAGTGCAGAGAGCGGCCAGGAAGAATTCATTAAGTTTGGAAATGTGTCTATATCTCTTTTTACAGAACCAAAGGAGGCGTACAGTTACGGCTTCGTCAAACCTTGGGTTGGCGATGGACTGCTCATAAGTGGAGGGAAGAAGTGGCAACGAAATCGTAAACTGCTCACCCCTGCATTTCATTTTGAGGTTTTGAAACCGTACACGAGACTGTTTAATGAGTCAGCGTTAACACTTGTGGTATGTTAAATTGTTCAGGGGGCGTAATCAGCTGGGCCAGATTGTCCCCTCGAAAAATATAACCCAGATGAAATCGGGATGGGAAGAATTTATGTCTTCTATATGAATAATATCAGCCCTTGTTGGACAGTTTAGTCCCCTCGAACTGGAGGACCGGAAGAGAGCTGAAGAGCATATCAACTAGCACCACAGCACTATCATATTGATTTTTCAAAGTACAAAATAATGATATAATACTCCCAAAAGTCCTGGGAAAATAATTATTTGAGCTGGAATTATTAATGATGTGTTTGTTTTATGTATAGTTGATACAATTACAAATAATACTGAAAAATACTTCTAATTTACAGAAAAAATGGAAACTTGCTTCTCAAGGCAAAGAAGTATCCAGAGAAATGTTCAAAGATATCAGCCTATTCACTCTCGATAGCCTTCTAAAATGTATCTTCAGCATCGAAAGTAACTGCCAAACCGACAGGTATAGTATATACAGCCTCCCCAGCAAACACAGAAACGTTTTAAAAACGTTTTAAATAAGTTATATTTTGGCTTTTGGTTTAGGTAAAAACGTTTTAATAACATTAAAATGTCGGGTTATATAAAGGTCATGATAACGTTTTAAAACGTTTTGTATGAAAACACACTACAACAATATTTTAAATATTTTCAAAAATGTTATTGTAAACTATTTTTGCAAACATTTTTGCCAAATATTGTGTCAATACTTAAATAACATTATGTTAAAATATTTGAACCCAGCAAACACAAAAATGTTCTTAAAATGTTTTTTTTAAAACCTTTTAATAACATTTAAATGTCGGGTTATATAAAGGTCATGAAAACTTTTTTAAAACGTTATTGAAAATATTTTGGGCAAACATTTTTCGTCATATATTTTTTCAACCCCAAAATAACATTCTGTTTAAAATGTTTTGTATCAAGTTTTCAAGAATGTTTCTAGAATGTTATTAAAACGTTTTTATACCCTTTATATAACCCGACATTTAAACGTTTTCTGTAAAACATTTTTGTTTGCTGAGCAGTAGATTATCAAAAAATGTTGTTTAAGGTTATGAAAACGTTTTATACTCTTAATATACCCTTTATTTAACCCGACATTTAAACGTTTTCTGACAACCTTTTATAACCTTTTGCGAATGATGTCGAAAACGTTTTGTGTTTGCTGGGTCTCTCTCTCAAAATAAAAAAAAAACAATTGTGCAAGCGCTACCAAAAGTTGGGATATTATTATTATTTATCGATTGGCAAAGACGACGATGGCAGCGGTGATGACGACGATGATGATGATGATGATTAATTGCTATACTATTGTTTTTATTTCATAATAAAACATTTCTTTATCTATCTTTATATCAGTCTTACTCATCCATACATCAAAAGTGTCTACGAGATGTCTGAATTAATAATGAAGCGAGTCATAAACATATTCCATCACAATGACTTTATATATCACATGACTCCAACGGGATGGCGATGGCGACGTGCTGTTGGAGCTGCGCATGCATTCACTCATGATGTCATCGCTGAGAGAAAATTGGAAGTAAAAAATGTTGCCCAAGGACTGAAAAAGACTCGACAATACGTTGATTTCGTGGACATCCTTGTTGGCGCAAGAGTAAGTTTGAGTTCGACATGTGAAATGGGACGAATTGGTTCAGGTGTAATTAAAAATCAGGAAACCAATTCAGATTGATTAAAAGTTTCGTCTTATCGACGGCTTCTTAATGAAATGGTTCTTGTTGCCTGGAACCTTTCTACTGTTAGGAGATATTACTCGCTCTCCAATTGAACTCATTATAATAATCTACCGTACACTTTCTACAGAAAAAAAAAAAGTTTTAAGGTTTTGAGACCTGTCCTGCATCCATTAACTTGATCATCGAGAACAACCAAAAGTTCTGTAAATGTCGGAAAGAGTGTGTTCAACGGTTCTATTTGAAGAACCATTACGCTTGAAGGCAGTGACATGAGGGGAGGGGACCTACGGGCAGTGTCCGAAATAAGGAAAATATGGAGGTTGTCCCGAGGACAACCAAAGCATAAATTCTGCTTGTCCTCAAAACATTTTGGTTGTCCCCAAAATTGTGTCCTATTTAAGAGGTAAATATAGTGGTTGTCCAGGGGATAAGTACATATCTCAATATGGTTGTCCCCAGTGATTTTTGGACAAGAGGATAAGTGCTTATTTCGAACACTCGCTCTCCAATTGAACTCATTATAATACCAGCGAATTTTGTGCGGCCCGCGAGATCCTTGAAGAAGAAAAAGGTAAAATTAGTTTTGAAATTTCTTGCGGTACGGGCACTTGTTTCAATGATCTTGTTTAGATTTTGATTTTTGAGCCAGAGATAGACCTACGCAAAAAGAGCAATCAATGCATCACAAACTTGAAAGAATTTATGACAAACAAATTCAAAGTTTACTTGCTTGTACTTATCGTTTATCAAATGCCCCTTAAGTCCAACTTTTTTCTTTTGTTATTTCTAGCCCACCAAGTCCCAAAGTTTGCACTCCACTGTTGTATATCATCGGATAACCCTCTTCTGAATATTTGTGAAGAATCTGCTTCATAATAATTATAATATAGTTTTATTATACCAGCTTTTACAACATATTCATTGAATATAGGATGACGATGGCAATGGTTTGACAGATAAAGAAATTGAAGATGAAGTTGACACTTTCATGTTTGAAGGTCACGACACAACAGCAAGTGGCATATCGTGGATGCTCTACAACATGGCTCGCCATCCGGAATACCAACAAAAATGTCGAGATGAAGTTGATCAACTACTTATGGATAAAGAAGAGGATCGCATAGGATGGTAGGAGAAATTATGTTGTTAAGGGATCGGATAGCAACGTTTGCACAGTATTTTTTGGACCTGAGAGCCCATTAAGACACACCAAATTGCATTCTGAATACGAGGAATGTCCTTCCGATATCAAATAATTTTGATTTTGTGAAATTATAATACATAATGTAAAAAATTGATATTTTTGACATTTAACAGTCCTCGAAATAAACTTGATAAATCTGATAATATGTACTTAACTATATAGTGGTAATGTGTATGTAGCTGGGAAGAACAGCCGTCAATTATATGAAAATTTTGACTTTTCCATCTGTTACCTATTATTTAATTGTTGACCTCCCCCCAAAAAAAGACCTAAAATTGTGAAGTCTTTTTGACTGTAAATGTCAAAAATATCAATTTTTAGTAATTTGCCATTAAATTGGTATTATATCACAAATTTCAAATAATCTAAATTATTTGATATCAAAAGGTCATTTCTCGTATTCAGAATTCAATTTGGTGTGTCTGATATGCTCCCAGGTCCCAAAAAAATACTGTGCAAAAACGTTGCTATCCGATCCCTAAAAGGGGTGATTTACAATCAAAATGCTACTTTAAGGCTAATGGAACTCGATTGTTAGTTTCCTATTGGCCCACCCGCATCACCTTTTCAATTTGACAAAAACTTTCATTATTTTCATTAAAAAGTCAATTATCTGAAAATTAAGATGGAAATAATCAAAATTGAATCTCTCAAAATGGCTGACATCCCCTGCTGATCATAATCAGCAGTTTTTCTTAGTTGTGGGGGTAGAGGATGTAGTAAATAATGGAAATTTAAGGATTACCTCATCATGTTTCTAGTGATCACAAAAATTGCACATTTCTTTTCATTTTAATAAAAACAAATTCAAATCTTTTCTCAATCTGTTGCAAAATGTCTGTAAAGATTATCTAAATTCTAAGCATTAATACTTGTTTTGAGATGGTCTTTCATCAACAATATACTTTGGTACTGGTGGGGTACCTAAATTTGGGGAAAGCTGTTCATAAAATCATTGATTTTGTTGACATAATGGATAATGAAAAGAGACCGAATAATGAAATAGCGACCTCGTCCTTTTTTTCAACCATCCAATCGGAAACTAATAATCGAGTTCCATTGGCCTAATATGTAACATAAATCCCAAAATTGGTTGATATAACACTAGGATCAACAACAAAAACATGTTACCTATATTAGAATATTTAATTCATTAGTGGTGGCCATCTTGGATTTTGAGATTTCGGATTTCAAGAAAGTAAAATCCTCTTTAGCAATAGGATTATTGATTGGTTTAAATGGTGTTTGACAAATGAGATACTTGTCGCACCAAATTTAGGTACCTATGAATACGACCTTCACGCACATTTTACACTGTAACTCAGAATACAATTTGCCGACTTTACGGCTCATTCGTAGTGTACGGCCAAAATTACGTTGTTACAAATAATTATTTCAAGTCTAATATGACCATTGTGTATACGTAAAAATATTTATATTTATTATAGGGATGATTTGCATAAACTGCCGTATTTGACAAGTGTCTAAAGGAAAGTCTACGCTTACACACGCCCGTACCTATGATCAACAGACAACTAGAACGACCGCTTAAATTCATGGATGGTCAAGCTGCCCCACCTGGTGAGTACTGAACCCGGGCGGTAAGGGTAGGTTGGGTGGGTGGGGAGGAAGGAGTTATTAGTGGAAATAAGGGTACGGGGATTTGTATTTTCAGCCAGTTAGGTTAGATTCGAGGTGTATTCAGTCATTTTGGTTTATTATATTGGTGGGCCCTCGATTTCATGAACATTTGGTTTAAGAAACGGTATTTTCAAAATCGCGAAATAGTGCAAATTTTTCATTGTTTTTCACCGAGTCCTCTTCTAATCCAAGTGGCTGGGATCTTCCACGGAAGACCTGTGTGACTTAAAATAGGACAAGGACTATAGAGTCGTAGATGCACCAAGCACTTCTTACACAAGATTGGCGCAGCATCATCGCCCAACTGTGAATGTGTTGAAATCCAAACGATACAATGGAGCACAACATTGATGTCTGTCCCCGGGGTCTGATCTACAAGTCCCCACATGGTGCCACTGGACTTTGAAGAGTTTGATGAATACAACATCAGCTGGCTGTACAGGGATCTACCTGCCTAGCCAAGACAGGGGCGTAACAAGAGCCTCGGGGCCCCATGGACAAGGAGCAGTGCGGGACCCTTTTAGCATCTCCTTTATCAGCCCTATCCCTAAACCACTACATTTTCGCTTTTGCTCGGGCCCCTGAACCCTCGGGGTCCCTGGACTTCGTCCACCCTGTCCACCCACTTGCTACGCCCCTGAGCCAAGATGTATATACTTGATGGACCTTCTTCTAAGAAGACAATGCATTGAATATCAGTCGCAATATATCTGGCATAAATAATACTAATCTACCTCTATCTTGTTTGCTTGTTTGTTTGTATTTGTAGGCACAAATCTAACCATTCAACTTGGTAGCATGCATCTTAATGAAAACGTTTGGAAAGACCCAGAAACTTTCATTCCAGAACGATTTAGCCCTGAGAATAGTCGAGGACGATCTTCTCATGCTTACGTTCCATTTTCAGCAGGACCAAGGTATTACATGTCAGAAATTTAGTCACATCACTGTCCTTACTAAATACCCTATAATTATACTAAACTTTTGAATTAACGGTATTTTCATTGACTTCGGCATAGGCGTAGATCCCGGGGATGGGATGGGGTAAATCCTAAAATGTTGACGCTTGTGGGTTTGTGACCAAATAGCTCCAAATTAACCTCATATTTGGCCATTTTAGCCCCAAAAGTGCCACTGATTTTTTCGCTTTTGCGCGATTCACTTTTGCACCATATTACACCAGTTTAGCTTCAATATGGCACAATTTTCGCGAGCATTTGTGCCATAAACTTATTATGTCTCCAAAAATTGGTATATGTTGTCCAAAAAGTGTTTTTAACTATATTGGCCTACTTTTATATACTTTAGGCCCACAATTGAGCAGTTATGAGGCTCAAATAATTTCCATAATTCCAAAGTTAAGACCAACCTTAAAATGTCTCATAAGTGTCTGTGGAGGTTAAGTCTTCTGATAATGTTGTAAGTTGTGAGTGGGATTTAATCTTTCCCCAGAGAAGTCCTTTTCAGAGGGCTGAGCTTTTGGAACTCTAACGAGTGCCATCTTCAGCAGCATCTCGGAACCTCAGCCCTCGAATAAGGACGTCTCTATAGGTAAGGGAAATATCAAATCAATGTTCTAGATATGATACTATAAATGCATACAGCACCTCACCAACGGTTCTAGCTGTGATATAATTTTATCTCATCTACTAATGAATAATCAGGATCAGGTCCGTAACCAGAGGGGGTGGCGCTAGGGCGGACGCCCCCCAATCCCAAAATGCACAAAAAAATCCCCATTTTTTGATCCAAAAAGTCCCATTTGCGAGCGTAGCTAGCGAAAAAATTGTTTGTTTTTTTATAACTTGCCACCTTTTCAAAATCCGCCTCCCCTAGTCCAAAAAAGTCCAAAATTTGAAAAAAAACGTCAACTTTTTCAAAATCAGCCCCCCAAAAATAAATCATGGTTAATGAAAAGTCACCTCGCCACTCAATTTCACATAGCCAACATAATTATGTGCATATATGCATCTACTCGGTAATTAATTAATTTTCTTTAATTAATTTCACAGGAACTGCATCGGACAAAACTTTGCAATGAACGAGATGAAGGTGACAGTAGCGATAGTGCTGAGGCATTTCCATCTAAGAGTTGACGAAACGGTCCCAGTGGAGAAATTCTTCTCAGTAGTACTACGTGCTAAAAATGGAATACATTTGAATATCAAGCCAAGGGAATTATGATTTGGACATTTTAATTTAATTTGATTTTAAAGCTGGCTGTGTTACAGATGAAATAATGATAATAATAATAATAACAACAACAACAACAACAACAACAACAACAATGCTCATATAATATAAATGAAAATAAAATTAGGCCCATAACGTAACGTAAAAATAATGGTATAGTTGCCAGACATTTTCAATTGTTCTTAGCTATATGTTACAGTATTTACAAAGTATAGACCTCTGGCAAGGCAACCGTTACTTAAAGTTTCACGGAATACCCTCACTTACGATCATTGGGTAAACCGATCATCAGACGGATAATTTGTCATGATTTCAAATTTACTCTAAATTCCAAAGTTAGTCACTTGTAAAGTATACTTGTTACAGTATTTAAATATCCAGCACAAAACGTTAAACGTTTTCGTTTTAGTAAAAACGTTTTAAAATGTTGTCAAAATGCTATTGTAAAATGTTTTGCAAACATTTTTTGCCAAATACTTTGTCAATACTTAAATAACATTAAGTTAGAATATTTGCATTAGGTTATCAACAAATGTTTTTTGAATGTTTACTACACTTTATATATATATATATATATATATATTTAAACGTTTGTTTTCTGGCAACCTTTTCTAATCTTTTGCGAATAATTTCGAAAACGTTTTGTGTTCGCTGGGTAATGTCTTTTTATCACGGTGGAAATAATCGAAGTACAGCATTTTATGAATTTCGCTATCATCATCTACTGATCAGTAAAATTTCGAAATTTTGCTGATCCCACACGATCAAGTGCTTATTATAATTATAATCTGAAACAAATTTTAAAAAGACTGGTTTTCGTTTGACGTCACTGTCAATCAAACTTCCTACAACCCTTGATTGGTTAGAGCGCGTAAAAGGAAGGTTGGTGTGTCTGGTGCCTTCATAAAAGGTTTTGCAGAAAATGGCGAAATATTTAATTGCAAAAACTAAGTTTTCTAGACATTGTTGACGTGGTGTCTTCAGGAAGAAAATTTCCCTATTATTAAAACACAACTTTTGAGACAGTTTACATGATTGAAAGTGAAAAAATAACCATAGGGCACGCTGTGATCTGCGTTCAGAAATTTCAATTTACACGACAGATCGTATAAAACAATCCGTTTCTGAGTTTGATTGACATAGGCCTATGACGCAAACCATATTCTTTTTACGGTCTGTGATTATAGGCGTCGGATGCCGGGCGCCCGCTGATTTTGAATTTTGAGATGCAGTTGGTCATATCAAAAATAAGACATCATTTGACAGTTTCCATTATTCAAGTTACGCTATAATTTTTCATATAATAGAAAAACAAATAATTCGATTTCAGCCAAATGTAGCGCTTATAATGAACATACCGTAAAACCCTGTCTACAAGCATAATATAGTGTTTTTTATGAAAGCTAAATTAATTCGAACCAAGCGTAAATATACCAATACAATAGATTGGTCTTAAATTAATACTTGTTTGTATATGCTTGGATCCGTAATTTATTTGCTCAAACTCCATAATGACGCCTGGATTAATGTAGCTTTCATCAGAAGCACTCTATATGCTTGTAGACGGGGTTTTACGGTAATTATAATTGCAAGACTTCGACATCCGACTCAATTGGCATGATCGCATCACAAATACATAAAAATGTATTGTTTTGGCTTATGCTTCTCGTGCAATGAAGGGCATACCCGTACACATGCAGAATTAGGCAGAACCTTGTGTGGTCGTAGATGTGTTTATGAATGTTGACCATATTTTAAATGTTAAAATGTTATAACACAATTCCACTAAATTAAAGAACGAATGGAAGATGGAAAGCTAGCTATCTGCACATTAATAAAAACTTTTTATATACTTTATTGCTTTTCAAAAATTGTGTTGACTCATTTTCTCAGGTTTCTAAAGGAAATATATAAAAACACGTATAAACTGGTCCGTATACACAAAACAAGTTAGACCAGGTCTATACTAACGAGGGGAGGTTAGAATTAGAGAGACATCCTTTTACTGTAGTCATTAAGCTGCATACTTGCCCTTAATGATATAGAATAAGGCATGTAAATACCAAAAAGTTCCTTCCCCATACATAGGACTAATCTCCATTAGAACAGGTTTAAAGTTAGATCTGGTCTAACTTGTTTTGTGCATACAGACGGAGGCGAGGTGTTCAAATTTTTAATGACAAATTTGAACACCTGCAGAACGTGTCCGATGTGTTCAAATGGAACGGATTTTGAAAACGTCGGACGCGTTCTGTTTTTTGGTGTTTTTTTTTTATTATCGTCTTTGGAAACTGTTATCCAGATTTATGTAGTACAAGGTGTCCCATAAAAAGGTTACATGTAGAGAATGAACCGCATTTTGTGATGGTACAACAAAACAATGTAATTTTTTCAGATATTATTAATTGATACTTCTTGTAACTGTTTGTTAAGTTTCAATTCCGTACCTTAAAAGCAACTTAACCTATGAGCGCAAGATGACAGGGGTATCAAGAGTGGCTAACCATCAAAATATCGCACAACAATAGTTGAACACACACACATCTTTGTTTTCAGATTTTTTTCTTTATTAATTTTATGTTTTTCTTATTGTTCATTGTTGAACTTATTGCACAAAAGAAAGATATTGAACAATTAAATATTGTACACTGAAAATAAATTAGTTTCATAACTTCTTGGGCTCTTGGTGGTAACAAATAAAAGAAGATGGTCATTAGAGAAGAACACGTTTTTGGTGAAAGAAGTTCTGCACGCTGTAACTCCTGTCACCAACATAGTGAAATGAATAAAAATCTTTTGCATTTAGGCCTTGTTTGGATTTTGTTGACTTAAAATCGCTGCTCTTTGTTTTTACATTTCTGCCTGAACTCTTGAAATAAAACTAAACAAGTTTTATTCTTTGTTTATCAGAATAAAATACTGCATCTGCCATGATATGGCTGAGCCTACTCAAGTGCCCCGCCAAATGCACGTGGGCTGTGACGGTAAATGAACCGCGTACGTGTTGCATTATGTCATGTAAAGAGCTTGCTCAGGAATGCGTGGAATGCAGACAAAGTAGGCCTACGTAGGTTGTGAACTTGACATTCACAGGGGTACTAGTAGAGGGTACATAGATTATATCATGAAAAGGATATTTATATTTGTCAACATTAACATAGATTATTTTCAAAAATCTACATGTAACCTTTTTTTGGGACACCCGGTATTTTCTTGCCCAAACAGAATCCTCAACAGAAAATGCACCAGGGGCAAATATGTTGGGGGGGGGCGGTTCGGTTGCCCGTTGGTAACCCCAATAGTAAGACAATAGTTAATTGGACATGGTCAACAGATACTGTTGACGTGATGTGTGGCTGAAATCTGGCCTAGATTCACCCGTTATTCATACACCTATTACTGATTATGATAACAATTCCAACAGGTTTAAGCATATCTTGACTTGATACAAACCGGTTAAAATGTTTTGACATTGTTTGTACTAGGAAATTAGTACTTTGGAACTTGTAGCCCTATATGTGTGTTGTCAGGGTGTTTTGATGACCGACCGTGATATTAAAACTAGAACTTTGCTTCTTTATTTTGAGTAATTATGTACTTTGAGATTGGGCAGGGGCGGATCCAGGATTTTTCAATAGAGGGGGCGCCGAGCCACCACCGCCGCTGCTGCGGCTCGGCGCCCACACAAAGTCAGGCGCCGCTCTGCAAAAATACACAGAGTCAGGCGCCGATCTGCAAAAAATAGAGGGGGCGCGCGCCGGGTGCGCCCCCCTCTAAATCCGCCACTGTTGGGTGTTGATAATCGTACAATTAAGGCGAGTAGGATGGCAGGAACCATAGGCCTATTTTTCCAATTTTAACAATTTAACCAAAAAACTGTACGTAATATTAATACATTGATCTTACAGGAAAAAATAATTGCATTTATATTACCATAAGTCCTGTGTTTCTTGAGTTAAGGCCAATCAAAACGAAAGATTTGGCGTCCTCCCAGTTCCGAAAAAAAAAAATGCACATAAATAGAAACTGACAAACCTTATATCAAGCCTTGTGATCTCCTTTTTTAAAGAACCCATAGGCCTACAATTTTTCTTGTGTGGCAGCTTTTTTGGACTCAATATTTGAGTGCAAATATCGCCAGGCCATGCTCCCCTCTGACCCGCCTTAAATATCATAAAAAGTGGTGAAATGTAAAAGTGTATATAGCTTTAAGCACTAGTAGGCCTAACTTGCTGGTATACTTCTTGAAACTGTAACATCGTCCGTAATGGAAAATGTTATTAATTTATTCATCGTTACAATTTTAACGTTTGCGTGTTCTATTTTAATACTAATCCTCGTTAAGTTATTTCGCATGCGTTGGAAATCTGAAAAAGAACTGTCGTGTTTTATATGTGCTCGACCACGTCATTGGCTTCTGGGTCATTTGTACTTGGTAAGTGAATTACACATTTTTATTTGAGCTATTTTGTTTACAAAACAAACTATACATAAATTATACATAGCTTCCTTGTCAGGCTAATTAAGTTGCATTTAGCAAATTAGCTCATTAAATGTGCAAATTAGAGGGCAACTGCACAATGGGCTATATCCATTTGAAATCCACACTCCCCCTGTGGAAGATTTTGGACGTTCAGAGCATATCCCACGAGGGTCATTCAATAAGTTCTACCTCCTCTCTTATGACTTTTGTTCTATAAACATGATAAAATTTAATTTCTGCAAACTTAGCATGATTATATTAGAACTAGATTTCGCGGTTCTCGGGTCGGGCGGTTCTCGTGAGAGGCCTATTTCACAATATCCAAAACCCGTTACCAATATACCTGCCCTGACCTTTCAAACTACTTCGAAATGCGTCTCTCAATGATCAAGACCCAACTTGACACAACTTAATCAAATATGTTTGTTTTGTAGCTGTGATGCTTACTTAGGTAGTTCGGTAGGCCTGCCCATAATCTGGAAATCCACCATTCGCCTCTTCCAAGCCCTGTCCATTGGAGGCTGTTACTAAAGTAATAAAATCAATCGGGAGAAACGTGATTGTGTACGCAAACGCGGTTATAGCCTGACCATAACTGATAATTTTTATGTTAACCATTCTGGAGGACCCCGGAAATAGTCATGTTCTGCTGAAATAGGCCTATATGCACGTGTTCCGAATATCGAAATATATGTATTGAAAATAGGCCTATTGGTCCGTTGAGATGCACCTGTTAGTCACACTGTAATGCTTTCCGATGCGTGCACTGTACTCCGCGCACAATCCCGTTCATAGACATACCACCTAGACCTGTAACTGCCCATCCCTAACCATGGCAGTAGGTGAAGCCACGTATCCAAGGTGATTTTGGTCGGGTGGTCGGACGCGGAGAAATAAGCGTTCATGTCTGGAACGAAAAACGCGATCGTTTGCGTGATTGCTGCGCCGTTATCGCCCGCGTCAAACGCAACATGTTCTGTAGACGCGAACATGTCTGCTTGTTTGCGTCCGGGTTGCGTCCTTGTCAAAATCGTTGCTAAGCAGTGTTGACTTCACTGCGCAAACCAAAGTTATAGGTCTAGGTTCTTGTTTGTCTGGGGCGATAGCGCACTGCGAGCACGCGATAGTGCACCGCGTGAACGCGAACCGCGAGAACGCGAACGCGATAGCGCGCGGACAGACGGACAAACTCTCTATAATTAGTATTAAGAGATGTCACCACAAATGTCTGCAAATGTGGGCAAATATATGGATACCTTTTCCAAGTGTGTGTGGGTGACCTCATAGCCAAAATAAGATTTGATACATCGAAAACGGTAAAAAAAATTCGTAAAACATTAAGATGAAAATATCCCTCCTACGAGATT
Organism: Amphiura filiformis; assembly: GCF_039555335.1. Taxonomy (NCBI): domain Eukaryota; kingdom Metazoa; phylum Echinodermata; class Ophiuroidea; order Amphilepidida; family Amphiuridae; genus Amphiura; species Amphiura filiformis. The sequence continues at coordinate 52,205,768 of NC_092633.1, read as the reverse complement.
CGCTCGATATGCAAGTGTTATGATTATGCTAACAGATTATAACTGAAGCAATATCAAATGTGTAACCAAACATTAAGATGAAAAGTAATAAAATTCATTTTAACTTAAAACAATTGTACTATAGCATCAGTCCAAATTTTACTGTTATATCTGATGGTCTTTCAGAGCATGTGAATCTGTTTGGGAACCGTGTGTATGAAATGAATTTTAACTTCTGTCTCAGAGCTGAAAGTTAAAAATAAAGACACCGACCACTTTTTGTCACTTGTTATTTTCAAGTTATTTTCCTTGGTGTTCAGGTACCAAGTGCCATTTCCATAGCAGGTTTAAAATGCTTCCAGTTAGCCCTTTTTAGTGATATAGACAATTTTTTACATAAATGTCTTTTGGGAATTTTAAGTAAAACATTTTCTTTGCAACAACCTTTGTTGGAGTTAAAACAGTTTTTGTTGTCATTTTACATAATCTCTAATTGTTTTTTTTATGCCAGCTTCAATTTAAGCCAACTGAAATGACCTAAACTAAAAAGGTATTTATGGTCACTTCAAGTTGGTCTACTTGTGTCTTCTTTGTGCATATTTTCTCCATTTCCGCGACACCGAATCCTGATTTCATTTTTGCTTCACCTACAACAAAGTTGGAAAGATATTAAAACAAAATGTTCTCACTTGAGCTAGATAAGTTCCTAGGTTATACTCTTGGAAAATATGAAAGGGCTACTACAAGCAGAAGCTGAGATATGAGGGTGGAGGCAGAACTTTTTGAATGACCCTCGTAATAGTATGTTGCCAAAAATGAACGCAATGATTATGATTCACCTTGTAGTTTTCATAACTCGTTTGGTGGAATTTGAGAATTTGGAGGTGGTTCTGAAAAAGGGGATCTAATTTTGGTCCAAAGGGGTAAGAGGTCTTATTTTTCGCCAGCCCATAGGGCTGGTACCTAATTCTGAGATGGGGTTTGTGTACACTAAAGATTAGCTAAGATTATAGCCTCCTTCTATTGGTATGAATTATTTTTTTAACTTCTCGTGGTGGAAATGTTTTGATGTCTGCTAATTCGATTTGCAAGGAAAAGAAAGTATGTTTTGCCGTTTCAACGAACGAAAACGATTGAGTATTGCCAAAGTTATGTTTGAATTAATTATGACTTAAAAAGTTATCATAGGTTAGGCCTACACATATAAACATAAACTTGTTCAGCAATCAGCATATCAAAAAATGACATGGTCAAAGCGGGGAATGATCACGAGGTCATATCAGTGGACTACTGAGCATAGCATGATGTTTGGTTGCCTGTGAGTGCATAATTGATATGTTGATAACAGATCTAATAATGTTGTAGAATCAAAATCTTCATTATATGGACCACATTGAAGTCAAAGTAATTATCTATCCTATCCTGTATCGTTTTATGGATAAAATTGACTCAAAATGTTATTGATGATATTATTGCTATCTTTAACATCAGTTTTGTCTTTTCAACGGGAAAAATCCGATTGTAAATTAAGTTTTTAGGGCTAGCTATAATATTGAACAATATATCCCATATTTTGACATGCACTTATAGAAAATAAATAAATTATTGTCTTACTTTATAAATTATAAATACTGTAAAATGACACATAGCTAAAGTGAGGCCAATTTCTATCTTTTTTATTTGATTCATAAAATTACATTCAACAAAATGATTGAAGACTGAGAAAACACACAATGCAGACTATTACAGAATGGAGTAGGTAAGATGCCATGTCCATAGCTTTGCAGGAGTTTCGGACTAACAATCAACACATTCAAAAAATACAGTTTAAAACTGAAGATTGTAGTGAATGATCAGTCCTTTATCATGTGCTTGCCACTATCTACTTTATAGTAAACTATACATTGCGAAATAATATAAAATTATTTTAAAATAAAATGTGCATGTAAGTTGAGTTAACATAGCGAATTAACTAACAACTGCAGTGTATTTCTTGATTTAAAAATAAGCATGGGTAAAGAGCAGTAAAGACAAAAATACAGAACAATTTGGAGTAATGAATTAAAGAGTTGACAGGAGTTATAGGAGTTAATGTTTTTGCTGTTTCAGTGTGCATGTTCTCACCATTGATGGTTTGGTGAACTGTCATGTAACATGGATGTAAGCGTGATCCTAAAAATGCCTTTCACGGTGACCCAAACTATTTACAAGACCTCTTCTGCATTGAGGCTGGCCTTCCCTTTTAAAGGAATTTTTATTCAGTATTATGCCAGTCATAATTTGGGGTCAACCCCTGGGAGTCAACCCCAACGTCCAAAGAAAGGTGCATCAGAAAAGGTTCGAATCCAAAACGTTTCGTTTGACATATTTTAGACAATTTTCTTCGTTCTTTTCAAATCAATTAATTTTATAGGAGCAAAAG